>NW_026061877.1:600000-900000 GCF_023897955.1 Schistocerca gregaria | reverse complement strand
CCAGGTAATGGGAAAAAGATTTGACCCCAAGCAGGCGAGTCTGACCCTCCTCCCATGAGGGGATAGTTGTAAGTTGAAAAGGGGTACCATGAAAAGTCGTTCCTGACTAAAGGTCAGCCAAAGACGGCCGGTTTTTTAAGTCTGATATGTTTGATACAAAGTGTAGACCCTAATAGCACCAAAACCAATCAGGGGCTCTCCCCTTGTGCACTACTCAGCCACACCAATGGCCAATGCCATAGGGGCTGTTGCTGGGAGTTCCAATGCTTCAGAATGACAAGCCACTACTCCTAGGCATACACAGGGAGGTAGCAGCTCGTGTATCAGAACTGTCATCCCTGTTTTCAGAGGACTCCATCAAAAGAGTACATAACACCCCAAGCACACGAAATGACTACTGTGCTAGCTGTACAGCACAAAAAGGGCAATGGCTTCCGGTAAAAAATGGAAGAGATGGTAAGCCCACATGCCAAAGACTTCATGTATGGTGTTGTTCCACAGCTGGCTCACACCATGGAGACTAAATTTAGAGTAGTTCAATCCCCAAAGAGGGACCAAAATTTCCAAAAAGGGAATTGTAAAGCAAGAGGAATAATACTGTAAGGGATATCAACAAAAAAAGATAGCCAGGCCAATGTAAGCAAGGGAAAGGATTGAGGACAGGGATGGATGAGCACGGGAAAGTTAATGCAATTTTGAAAAGTAGAAAGGATCCAATTGGTAGCAGCCTCATGTGCACAAAATAATTGTGACCCCCTTCCACTGGGGAATGGGGATGGAGCAGATATAGAAACATGATTCTGTGATGTTAAAGATAAACGAATCTTCATATGTGAGTATTACTGGATTTGCTCCAAGTATCCACTGGCCAACATGCAAACATGTAGTACTGAGGTCAGACTGGCCATCGTGACAGCTCTATTTCTCATGCAGTGAAGTAGACAACACTACCCAGTGCTGTTGGCACTGTTGCAGTCACATGTTGTATTGCCATGCTAGGTGACACGACAACTCACCATAGTGCACACAACTACACACTGCTTACTCTAGAGCCCTGGAAATTAATATTAAACCGACTGAGCATATACAAATTAAGAGATGACTCACAATTCAATAATGTGCATATCAGAGAATCAGTTTCATACGTAGCGTGAAATGAAATGACAGTATGGCATTTCTGGCCGGGAGATCGTATGCAGGAGAAATCGGCTGCCTACTGCAAGTCTACATCAGTTGATACTGCTTATTTTTGCATCTAAAGAAATGGTAAAATGGTGATAAGCACAACACAACACCCAAACTCTGAGAGGATAAATTCTCAAATTGGCCAGGAATTGCACCTGGAGCCCCTGCACAGCTGTTGGTCTCTCTATCCGACAGCCACAGTGATGGACAGAGCTGGCGTCCAGCACACTCATTTACTGACAGTCCTGTAAGGCATTGTGTATCGGAAGAGGAAAGCAACATTGGGCATATGAATATAGGGATGACTCACAAGGCATTTCAGTATTGTGCTTACACACAATCAGTTGCATATATGGTGTGCTGTTTGGATGCTCTTGCTGCCATGGTATGCCAAAAGCTTATCCCTCACACCCAATGACAGGTCCTGTAAGCAAATAAGTAAACACTAAATCAGAATGCAGGCATTGTGTATTGAAACAGGAAAGTAACATTGAGCATATTTGAATTTATAGACGTCTCACAAGGCATTTCAGTATAGTGCATATTACATAATTAATCTCATACCTGGTGTGCTGTGTGGAATCTCCAGCTACCTTTTTTAAGCCAAAAGCTTACCCTTCACGCCCAGTAAGTAAACAAACAGGAAGACAAGATGTCCAGCGAGTGAGATCACAGGTGTTTTCTTCGTCCACTAAAAGAACTTATTTGAGAGGAAATAGTGTCAAATTTAAATTTCCTTTGTTTTGTATATTTGCTGTAGTGTCCATTCTTGTCACAAAACTGAATATTTGCGTCCCCATAGAGATTATTCTTGAAAAAAAAACTTTGTGTAATCTGAAGTCACGATAATTGTGACATAATGCGAAATTTTGCATTCCAAAACACAAAAAATTGTATTAAAATTTTCTTCATAGCGGAAAATTCGTTTAAGAAAGGCAGCTACTAGTTTCATCAGTGCTTATGTTACAATAAAAGTATAATTAAAAGTTTTTTAAATTGTATTTAACTAACACATTTCATATTGTTCACTAGTTAGAGGTGATCTAGGTATAAATTTAAAACCTGACCAAACACTAAAGTAAATTCTCTAAAAGCAAAGTAATTACTAATTCATTCTTCTGTCATTGTATCTCTAAATCATTACAAAAACAACAACAATAGCATGTAAGACCTCCATGTCATTTTTGCATACATATAGCCAATCTCGTGTCCTGGACAAATTTAAAACTTAATTATTCTTTTGAAACTGATCATGAGTGGGAAATGTGGAAGCTGTTATAGCATTGTGAGTAGAGGGATTTGTTGCTAACCTTGTAGGAAATATTTTCACTGGGGGAGGGAGAATCTTGGGAGAACAGAAGAAGCTCTCTCCTGGAACTGCAGAGTATGCAGTAGGAACATTTTGGTTGGGATACAGGAAAGGAAAATCTGTGCCCTTGGGGCACAGTTGAAGGAAGCAAGGAAGGAACTGATAAGGATCAAGAGAGATAGGGAGGTTGTGAACTGGTAGCTTGTAGGAGGGTAGGAAGAAAGAGAACATGATCTGATGTTTTTGGGGTTGATGATAAAACTGTGTGTCTACCACTGCCAGAGCCTCTGGTAGAACACGGAGCAAGAAATGTGCAGCACACTTCAACTGAGGCCAAGAAGCTTAGACATATACAAAATGTTAGGAAGAAGAAAGTGCTGCTGCTAGGTATTAGGCATGGGTGAGTTGTAGGCCCCGAGTTACAGGAATGTTTAGGGGCAACATACCAGGCCACCAGTATGTTCCAGCCAAATGCAGGGCAAAGTCATGTGATAGAGGACTTAAGGTCTTTACAAAAGAAGACCATGTAGTGATAGTGGGTGGGGCAGGAAACAGTTTGCACAGGGATAGGGCACATGACATAGGTGGTGACCTGGGCAAGATAGCTTCCCTGACTTGTGGCAGTACACTTTGTTGAGCTGTTCCGGTGTCACGATTGGCCAAACCTTGATGGAGATGTGAGGCGAATCAATTTGGGGTTAGGGAAGCCAACTTTGCTCACATGCCCGTCGGGACTATCGACAGATGGGGTTTCACTGGGTGTGGCCTATACCTAAACAGGACTGGCAAAGGAAGATTGGTACAGCTGATTCGTGAAAGTATAGGGGGTGGATCTCGGGCCACACATGGTCAAATACCTGTTGTCATCAGTATGAGAAGTAGGTCTTTTTTAGGATAAATCCAGACAACAGGTTCCCCTGCCTAAAGAGTGTCTCCAGCAGTTTGAATTAACAGGGCTTGATATCACCAAGATATTAATAATTTTGTGTTTGTATGGATCTCCCAGAGATAGTGTGGACACTGTTTTTCAATAAATTAACAGAATTTCTATATAAAGTCTCAAGTACAAAGCTCAGCACAATTCTGTGTGGGGACATTAAAATCAACATGAATCCAGCAGCACCTTCATAAATATACTTCAAAGTTTTGGCCTCTCCCTATTGGTCAATAGTGCAACAAGGGTTGTTACAATGACTTCATCAGTAATTGACCATGTTGCCACAAATATGGGCAGGGAAAAATGTGATGTAGCTGTAAAAGATCTCGGATTATCAGACCATCCCTGTCAAACAACAACAGTAATATGAGACATGAAATCATCCCATAAACTACAAGCCTACAAATGACATCCATTGGAAATGAAAATAAAAGATTTTTCAAAGGAACTAGCAAAAAAAAAAAAACAAAAAAAAAAACGCTGGGATGAAGTGTATAGGGAAACCAATGTGAATAAGAATCCACATTATTTAAATTGAACTTTGAAAAGGCATTTCCAAAAGTATGCATGTCTGTATCAACGTCACACAAAAGTAGATGGATAACAGCAGGTACTAAGAAGTCCTCCCAAACAATTAAATACCTCACTTCCATGGAAAAGAGTCACAATGATCCATAGGAAGGTGCTGATAGCTGCAACAAAATCGTTTAATGACACAGTAATATATAATGCAGGGAATAAAAGCAAAGCAGTCTGGGATGTTATAAAAACGGGAACGGGAACAGGGAGAGGCAAAGAAAGACAGACAGAATAACATATTGCTAAGGGAGGAGGATAAGGTAATAAATAAGCCACAACACTTATCAAAGTATGTAAATGAGCATTTTTCAAGTATTTTAGGGAAGTTACGGCAAGAATTCCCCAAAACAAATATAACCCCTGTAAAAAATGTTGCATTAAATACAATGATGTTACTTCAAATCACAGATAATGAAGCCAGTAAAACTTTAGTTTTTGAACAAAGTCAGTAGGCTTAAATGAAGTACCAATGCGTGTACTAAAACAATGCATAGAAGTTATACAAGGTCCCTTAACACACATAATAAATGAATCCTGTACACCAGGGACATTTCCACAGCAGTTAAAACAGGCAAGAGTTGTGCCTTTGTTTAAGAAAGGTAATGCAGAAAATTACAAGCTGTCACCATTCTCAAAAATAATAGAAGCAATTATGAAAAACAGATTAATGAATTACCTGAATAAGTACAATCTTTTAAGTGAATCACAGTTTTGTTTGTGATGTGGCAAAAATACGGAGTCAGCTGTCGTAGAATGCACAAAAGTTGTACTTGATGCTCTTGATAAAGAAGAGTCTGTCAGAGGGTTCCTTTATGATCTTTCTAAGCCCTTTGATGCAGTCGACCACAAGATTCAATTAAATCAATTAGAAGCATTAGGAGAAAGAGTGGTAGCTAAGGACTGGTTTTGATCATACCTAGCAGATAGGGTACAAAGAATAGTGATAACACATACTTCAAATAGAGCTTAACATTTAGTAAAACACTTACCTGAACAAATGTAAGCACATTACACACATCCATGCCCGAGGCAGGATTTCAACCTGCGACCATAGCAGTCGTGCAGTTCTGGACTGAACTGCTCGGCCACCACGGCTGGTGAAAAATACATTAATATGGGGTTTCCGCAAGGTATCAAATTAGGACCAATAGTATTCCTGATGTACATCAATGACTTTCCCAGTAGTGTTACTCATGGTGAAAAAATTCTTTTCATTGATGACAGCAATATTATAGTCAGTGAGAAAACAAGAGAATTCCTCTAAGAGAAAGCAAATGAAACTCTCAAGGAAGTCTACAATTGATTGATTTTTATTGTTGTAGAGACCTCAGACGCATTACAAAACAGAGAAACTTCTGGTACAAATTGATATTGCATAGTAATTTTAGCCAATTACAGACTTACTCATATATAGAAGCATGTAAAAACTGATCACAAAGTGTAGTCATACCATATTCTTTGCTTCCCTTGAAAATTCATCCGTTCCATAAATGTTGAGTTCAAGAAGAAATTCTTTTACTTCTTTTTTTTCATTGGAAGATCTCTGATATGTTGGGGCATGGCATAAAAAAATTTTATCGGCTTGTATAAAGAGCACTTTTGTATTTTCTTATAGTTACATCAGAAAGAAACTAGGTCTTGCTTGTTTATTGTGTTATAATTATGCCGCATGTCATACTGTTGATACTTCGGATAGATTTCCTTGGTATGCATTACACACTATGGTATAAATATTGACAGCAGGGTCATAATCTGTAATTTTTTAAAGCTTGGTCTACAGTGAGCTCTGGGTGCCAAGCTACATATCAGTCTTATTGCCTTATTTTGTAGTTTGAAGACATTAGCTGCCTTGCTTTGATGTCCCCACAGTAAATGTGACTGTGGTTTCTTTTGCTTTAAGTACTGGCACATTTAGACAAAGACACAGCTTCCTTGGAGAAAATATTCCTTTGCTAATGCTGCTTCCCACCTTTTTGAATCAATTGAGATTCCTAGGAAATCAACAGCATTTGAGCTCTGCTCAAGTTCAGTGTTATTATTCCACGATACATACAGGTCTTGATTTTTTTTTTTTGACACAAAGGGAATTAGCTTTACACCAGTTTTCAACTTTGACAGTGCACTGGTCTGCTTAATATTTGACCTTCTGTGCTGTTTCTGCAGTTATACAGACTGCAAGATCATCTGCAAATAAGTAACTCCTAGCTGATGGCCCAACTATGTTACATGATAAGTCATATATATAAATAATAAATAGAATTGGGCCAAGTACAGAACATGCCCACAAGTAAGTAATCTGATTCTGTACCATTAAAAACCACATTCTGCACTCTATTACTTAGATAGGATTTTATCAATTCCCGAGCACTTCGTGTAAAGCCATAGAATTGCATTTTGTTCAATAAGATTTCATGAGACACAGTGTCAAAAGCTTTTCATAAATCACAGAGTTTATTATGAACCATGAGCTTGCGTTCTAGTTGCTTCACACACTGTGTTAAAAGTGATAAGGCAGATTTAACAATTCCTAACCCTGATCTGAAGCCAAATTGTCTATCACTGAAGATATAGTTTCCTTCAAAGTATTTTACTATTTAATATAGCTTCTATCACTTTAGACAAGACTGGCACAATTGAAACAGGCCTAAAATTATCACAACTTTGGAGGCTGCCTTTTTTGTGTTTTCGAGTGACTTTACTGCCCTGGGGAACTGAGCCTCCAAAATAAATGTATTTACTACATGTGTTATCAATTCTGGCAGCTGAACTGTATCACATTTAACATGGCTGAACTTAAACCATAAACGTCATCAGTAAAACTGTTCTTCATTTTCCTCAGTATATAGGTAACATCCTGTACCTTGACAAATTTAAAGCTAAATGTACTTCCAGGTTTTGTGGTGTTTCTCAGGCAGTATTTATGGTCAGTGACTATATTGTAAGTGCCAATCACCTTCTCAGTGAAGGATGTATTTAACTGTGCAGCATTCAGATTGCTGCCTTCAGCCTGTGAAGTCATTTTCCTGTTGCATTGACTGTTAATGATATTATTTTCTGATGTTAGTATTATATCTTCATTTTTTCATACACCTAGCTTCCTTTAAGGCCTGTATTAATCTTTCCTTTTTCACTGTGAGAATGTCTTTAAATACTTGAGAACCTGTACTTTTGTACAGGCATAATATTGATCACACTCCCTCTTGATCTCCAACACCTTTTCACCCTTGACCTTATTTACTCTTAGTGCCTTTTTATTATTTGGTACGTTAATGGGAAACGACATCTTAGCATATACAGAAAGAGTAGATATGAGTTCTTCCACCTTTCTACCTATTGCATGTTCTCGATAAACTTGCAACCAATAACTTTTATCAATATTAGACTTAAACATATTTAGATTATCATAATTGACCACACATACACTCTTTCCTGCCATGTGCACTGAGTCAGTGGCCAGATACCCAGGTCTTAATTACGTCTGACTTCAGATGCACTAAATCATTTGATACAAATATATTGTCAATACATGTACCAGTACCTTTATAATGAAGCCTTGTTATTTCAGTGGTTGTAATATAAAGACCAAATGAATTTAATAAATTATTTGCATATGAGTTACAGATAGTGGACAACTGAAAATTCAAATTGAAATCTCCACAGACTGTCAGTATTGCCTCACGTGTTCCAATATTTCTACGGAATCCAAACTGACCTTCCCCAAGGTCGGCTTCAACTAGTTTTTCCATTTGTCTGTAAGGAATTCACATTAGTATTTTGCAGCACTGACTTATTAAACTGATAGTTTGGTAATTTTCTCATCTGTCAACGCTTGCTCTCTTTGGGATTGGAATTATTATACTCTTCTTGAGGTCTGTGGGTATTCCGCCTGTCTCATACACCTTGCTCACCAGATGGTAGAGTTTTGTCAGGACTGGCTCTCCCAAGGCCGTCAGTAGTTCTAATGTAATGTTGTCTACTCCTGGGGCCTTGGTTCGACTCAGGTCTTTCAGTGCTCTGTCAAACTCTTCACATAGTATCATATCTCCCACATCATTTTCATCTACGTTCTCTTCCATTTCCATAATATTGGCCTTGTATAGACCCTGTATATACTCCTTCCACCTTTCTGCTTTCCCTTCTTTGCTTAGAACTGGGTTTCCATCTGAGCTCTTGATGTTCATACAAGTGGTTCTCTTTTCTTCAAAGGTCTCTCAAATTTTCCTGTAGGCAGTATCTATCTTACCCCTAGTGATATCAGCCCCTACAGCCTTACAATTGTCCTCTAGCCATCTTGCAATTCCTGTCAATCACATTTTTGAGACGTTTGTATTCCTTTTTGCCTGCATTTTTATGTTTTTTCCTTTCATCAATTAAATTCAATATTTCTTCTGTTACCCAACGGTTTCTACTAGACCTCTTCTTTTTACATATTTGATCTTCTGCTGCCTTTACTGTTTCATCCCTCAATGCTACCCATTCTTCTTCTACTACTGTATTTCCTTCCCCCATTGGTGTCAATTGTTCCCTTATGTTCTCCCTGAAACTCTGTACAACCTCTGGTTCTTTCAGTTTATCCAGGTCCCATCTCCTTAAATTCCCACCTTTTTGCAGTTTCTTCAGTTTTAATCTACAGGTCCTAACCAATAGATTGTGGTCAGAGTCCACATCTGCCCCTGGAAATGTCTTACAATGTTTCCTTTCCTCCCTACCGAATTCCATTCACCCATGACTATTAAATTTTCTCTCCCTTCACTACCTGAATAATTTCTTTTACCTCATCATACATTTTATCAATTTCTTCATCATGTGCAGAGCTAGTTGGCATATAAACTTGTACTACTGTAGTAGCGTTCAATATGCTGTTTGTAGTAGCTTACCCGCATTCCTATTTTCCTATTCATTATTAAACCTACTCCTGCATTACCCCTATTTGATTTTGTGTTTATAACCCTGTATTCAACTCACCAAAAGTCTTGTTCCTCTTGCCACCGAACTTTACTAATTCTCACTATATCTAACTTTAACCTATCCATTTCTCTTTTTAAATTTTCTTACATACCTGCCCGATTAAGGGATCTGACATTACACGCTGCGATCCGTAGAATGCCAGTTTTCTTTCTCCTGATAATGACATCCTCGAGTAGGCCCCTCCTGGAGATTATAATGGGGGACTATTTTACCCAAGAAGACACCATCATTTAACCATACAGTAAAGCTGCATGCCCTCAGGAAAAATTATGGCTGTAGTTTCCCCTTGCTTTCAACCGTTCGCAGTACTAGCACAGCAGGGCCATTTTGATTAGTGTTTCAAGGCCAGATCAGTCAATCATCCAGACTGTTGCTCCTGCAACTACTGAAAAGGCTGCTGCCCCTCTTCAGGAACCACACGTTTGTCGGGCCTCTCAACAGATACCCCTCCATTGTGGTTGCTCCTACAGTACGGCTATCTGTATCGCTGAGGCACGCAAGCCTCCACACCAATGGCAAGGTCCATGTTTCTTGGGGTGGGGGGGGGTGGGTGTACTTTTCATTAATAATCCAAATTATTAGCATTGATATTGTTGTGTCTTAACGTATTATTATAATACATTATTAATGTTAGTGTTATTATTATTTTGTTTTCTGTGTAATATTGTTCCTGGTCATGTGTAAGTTAGCGCCTGAAGCATCTAATCTAGTCAGGGTAAATAAGCCATAAATAAATAAGTTTGGGAATTTTGTTGCAAAAACTACAACAGTTAACTGATAAAATTTGTCAAAGTTTCTTCACTCTGAATGCTGTCTGATTTTGTTATCTGTATGTCAACTGCTTTGTGTTCATCAGAGTATCTCAGACTACCATGTAGGCTAAAAACCACCATGTGCACCCCGCAAGTACTTACCTAACTGAGTAGCTGCTTCCTTTGTGTAGTGTACCCTGACCTGTCTAGGAGAGTCCTACAATTATCCACCCAATAATGGAGGTCCAGCCAAGACTGTCAGACTCAACAAAGCCTCTGGCCGAGATTGTCCACTCGGCTCCAGACCTTAGGACCCCAGTCAACTCTGGAAACTGTGGTGCAAATCGTGAGCTGTTCTTGCACTCCATATGAGAGGACAGCAGCCTCCACCAGTCATCTGAATGAACTGAGGATGACCTCGGAAACCTCGCAAAAGGCACTGTCAGAACTGATGCCACTCCTCGGAGATGACTGCACCCTGCAAGCTCAATAGCCACAGGCAAAGATGCCCCATCTCGGATGAGGCTCCCTGACAGACCTACTGAGTGCATATTGGCTATCTTTCTGGCTCTGAACAATATTTCCCTAATGTGTCCAACACTTGTGAACCCCTCCTCCGGTGAGCTCGCTCAGATGCCGTCGGAGGAGTGACACACAGACGAGTGGGCGTGGCTGGACATCCAGCCTCCACATGCCTAACCTAGCAGTGCAGTTAGTCGTTCAAGAGAAATGACGACTGTGCTACACACTGCCTGAATTTCCACTTTAAAGTTACAAAAATGTGAGACTTCTTGTATTTAAGAGGTGTAAACTCATGGAATTTAAGAATTAATCTATGAAGAAAACAGAAAAATCTAAAGACATAACTAGCTGTTGTCCACATCTGGAACCAGTGTGTAACTCAGCTTTACTTGTTTCTTGTGAAGACGAGATTTAAAAAAGATTGTGCTCTGGGTTGATCTATATTTATTTTTGTCGTTATGAAATTTTGAACTTTATTTACAAGCCAGTCAGTGCCCCATTGTGAATTTATGGAAAAGCTGAATAATACAGCAATACTGAGCATTAGCTGAAGTTTAGATATATTAGGAACCTGTGCATACTGTCAGTCTTTTAGCCTCCTTCTTTTAGAGAGTCTTTGTACATATGATGGGCTACAAGCACACTTTTATAACAACAGCTTAATAATCATATATTTTACTCTTCCATAAAAAAAAATTTAAATAACAATCAGTACTTTTCAGCCATGACTAGAACCCCCCCAAAAAAAGATCTATGCGAAGAGGCATCGGACGTCTCAACAGTGATGACTGACAACTGTGTCATCCTCAGCTAACCAAATTAATTGGAGGGGCACGTGGTCAGCACACCTCTGTCCCAGACCTTGCCAGTTTTTGGCAACGGCGATGCTACTTCTCAGTCGAGTAGCTCCTCAGTTGGCCTTACAAGGACTGCGTGCACCCTTATTGAACCTTGCCCACACAGCACAGTACAGAGAGCTTCACTCACAATGTTTCATCGAGATGTGCGTCGGTTAAAATCACACGTGGTTTCTTACAGGGCTCAGAATTTTGCTGCCAAGCTGGATAACAGACATGTCTAATCCCACAACCATAGTTTTTTATTACAGTCCCAATGTATTTGACTACATTGCTCGCTAACAAATGAATACTTCACTTACCAACATTTACAGGCTTTGTGAAAATTGGCTACATCTTTCAACAGAACTTTGCCCACTTCATCATAGCTTGATGTGAGGAGTAAGAATATCGTGGTCAAAATTTTGTGTTTGCTTCGAATAACAGTATGCTATTAATCACTTAACTTAAACCATATGCTAGTACATTTGTATGTCATCCTGATACCAGGTTCCCACCATATATTTCATTCCCTTGAGAATCAGATAGCAAATCTCCTTACACTCTATTCGTGCATGGTACGACATATGACCAGCTGTCTGCTATCCTGAATGGACTCTTCCAAACTGTGACCAACAACCACCTAAACTGACTCGTGTGATGGAATGGGGCATTTACACAACATTTTAAAATATTTCACATTCCAAGCTAAAATTTCAATTGAAACAGGAACTTTCTTTCTGTGGCCATAAAATGATGTAGACCTAACTATGAAGCTATTATAATCGTTATAGGACAACTTTTCAACACTGTCATACAACATACACAAGTTCTTGTGAGTTCATAGTAGAGGTCCACCTTGAGCCGTGCAATTAATTACGAATGAAGCACGGTATTGATATTAAATGTCTGAGTGATAGTCAGTTTAGAGAGTAATTTAAAACAGATTTGTACAATAGCTGGGAATAAGGGGATCTGGCTGAGCTCGTCTGGAAAGCGGCGGTGAGGGGAAACTTTCACTGTGGCAGCCTGGCCCAGTAAGTGTCTTTGTGATCCCTAATGGCACCACCGTGTGGATGGACAAGAGTCAAGACATTCTGCATTGTTCACTCACACAAATATTTTACGTGTTGGAGTGAGAAGTAATGTTTGTGAAAGATGCAATTGACTGCCAAATGCAGAAAATCTGGCTTTGGGATGTGTGCCAGAGATTGCTGTCTTACAGGTGAACTCCCAGCTAGGCCTTTTAAATGCCACCACACACATAACTCTTACAAAAATTTTGTTTAGGGATTTAAGACTTTTGGACAGTGGTTCATCTTGATGTTTTTCAGAGTGACAGAGAGCTAAAAGGAAGCTGCCTCACTGACACGGGAGAGAGATACGAATAGTGAGGCATGACTTTTTCCAAGGTGTATAGCAGAAATGGAAGCAATGGTTGCCCGAGTAAAACATAGCCCAGGAAAGGGGAGTTGTGCTCTCTGAGGAGCATTTTTCCCAGTCAGAGCTTGGAAGATCCAGAGCACAGCCAGTAAAATTAAGCACATATAGAAAAATTTGGCAATTTGAGGTTTCTCTCCTCACAGTTGCTACACTGTTGTGTAAGGAGACTTGTCAAATATTTGGCCAGCCACAGAAGTGGTCTGCTGCTACTGAATGGTATCAAGGGAACTTCAAGTCATCTTGTAAATACAATCTCAGAGATTCATTCGGAATATTTGTATTGCAAAGTCGTTAACACTCTGCTTCTAAAATCCACAAAAAGTGTGACAAATTACCTCCAATAACTTATTAGTTTCAGTAGTTCTATTCTGTGCTCATAAACCAACTAATCACAATACATGTTCCACAGTCGTAAAACACTCCTTCCCACCCAAACACACAACCTCTCAAAACTTCCAGAATGAAATTTTCTCTCTGCAGTGGAATGTGTGCTGATGTGAAACTTCCTGGCAGATTAAAACTGAGACTCAAACTCAGATCCTTTGCCTTTAGCAGGCAAGTGCTCTCAAAGCTTGTCACAGTTTGGAGCTACCATGTACACAAAGCCATTGCTGCTAATTTTGGCTAACAATAAAAGACAAGCTGCTCCATTACACTGAGTCCAATACATTATTGATAGAGTAGTTTGTATTAGGAAACCTGCAATAAAGTTCTATGCATGCACACGGATTAGCATTTTACTTAAGTGTCAGTGTACACCATTTTCCCAAAACTGCGAAAAAGAGAATAATGTATCATGTAATAAAATGTACTGTAGCCTGTTTGATGCATCAGTCCATTTGTCACAAGCAACTGGAGTTGAGTAAAATAGTGTTAAAAGCAGAATAAGTGCTAAGTGTGAAACAGTATATTGAAACTTACTTAACATACTTGTAGACAGAGTGTCAGGGACACAGATTATTAATAACAACTTTTTCATTTATGGTCTTGTGCTGGTATGAACTACCAATTTTCTTTTGGTTCCAGCTGTATGGAATTGAATTCTCACAAGCTTTTTGTTCAGTACTCGTAAACCGATGTCAGATGGTAGCTGACTCTCATACCAAACACGACCTCATCCACAGCCATGTTGCCAGCACTATCATGAAGATGGCTGCAGTATAATTGGATAAATAAGATGATCTACTCACCACACTGGTGGCAGCAGAAACTATATGCAAAGGATATAGAAATGTGGAAGCTTTCAGAGCCAATGGCTCTTCCTTCTAGCAGAAGATTTGAAGGGAAAGAAAGAAGACTGGCAAGACTTAAGAAAGGGAGAGAGTTATGGAAAAGTTGCCCAAAACCATAGGTCAGAGGAGACTTACCAGACAGGATGAGAAGGAAAGACTGATCCTTGGTGCCTGCGCTGGATGAGATTTGAAAACCTGAGAGCTTAACGATGGAAGATGCGGTAATCAGCAAGACACAATTTACTGGAAAAAAAAGGTCATTTGGAGTCAATATGAGCTGAAAGCTAACTGCATTGTACATGATAGGCATATATGGGGAGGGGGAAGATGGTGGAGATGTGTGTGTGTGTGGGGGGGGGGGGGGGGGGATAGACGGACTGCAAAATGAAAGGGGAGCAAAGAAAAGGAATAGTTACTGAGAATAAATTCTGACAACACTATGATGCAATTTTACTTTTTTAAGCTGATGTTTCTCATTGATTGTGTAAACAAAACAAACGGATCACATACTTTTGGACATATAAATACAGACTGATTATTGGCTCCAGTGCCAAGGTTGTTGAATAAGTCAGTTTGCAGTCTGCTTGTTTCTATTAAATCATTGTCCACCCACGTTAGCTGAGTGGTGAGTGTGACATACTGTCGATCTTAAGGGCCTGCATCTGATCCCCAGCTGGATAAGAGATTTTCTCCACTCAGGGACTGGGTGTTGTGTTGTCCACATAATCACCTATTCATCCCCATCCAAGCACAATTCGCCAAAGTGGTGTGAAATTAATTAGTTTGTTTATTTTCATTCATTTTAGAAAAACATCTGTCTGTCTCTGATTTGATTGTCTTGGCCATGGTTTCTAAATCTGCCTCTACTTGTGTGACACGCCTCATGATGTCATCATGAGGGGTAACGCACTTTCCTACTTTTGTCATCATGTGCTACTTAAAGGTTTGACATTGATTTCATTACGTTTTGCTAAAACTGTTAGTTTTGAAAACTAGGTGGCCATTTGAGTGATCCTTTTGTTCAAGTCAGTACCAATTTTGGTTAATTTAGCGTCATTACTGTCAAGTTTTTTCTTTATTTCCTGAAATTTTTCCGTAAACAGTTTCTCATTGTTCTGTAAACTTGTATTCATCTGCTGAAATTGTTGCATGACTGCACTGATAAATTGTGAGAAATTTACTGTTTGAACATTATCTGCTCCCGGTAAATCGTGAGAATTTACTGCTTGTGATCCACTTTCCATATCTTGCAACTCTATGTTGCTGTCGGTTCCTACGGCTAGATTATTTAGGTTCTGTATTTCATTTACTGTTTCACTTGTTTGAGCAAGTGTAATTTAATTCTATGCTGCTTCATTGGATATGGAACTTGCAGTAGGCAAACTGTTTATGTTATCCATTCTGTGAGTCATGACCGTATCAATAGTAATAAGATTTTTTTTTTAAACTCGTCTCTACAATGTTTAGCTTGTATGTAATGTTATTCAAACAATGCATAGAGTTGATCTATTATTGACAATGTCTCTACACGCCATGTTGTCTCCACTGAGCTGTGTATCGGCCAATTTGCAGTAATTGTTGTCGTACTTTGAAAAAAAACAAAAAATATACACTCAGCAGTAAAAATCACTTTTTAACTTTAGCAAAACTTCGCTATATATCGTGAGTTAATGAAAGATTGTGCCAACAAACAGCCCAAGATGCTATGGGGCAATGTATCACAGGATGGCATTTGGCACCTTTATGTGTCAGAATATACACCTGCATTGCCATCAGAGAGTGGTATGCATTGTAGTGATGTGACAGGACACCCTTCACTGTGACACATGTTCCATTTGACCTGAATTACAGCGATGTCACATCGTATGACAAAAATGACCATTTCCTTGAGGGTGTTGCAGTTTCTTCTTTCAGCAGAGTAAATGGTATGCATTTCATTGTAACCTTTCTAGTTTAGTAAATAAATCACCTTCCTTGACAAGGATCTCAATATCTGTTTATTGTTGTTACTAAGTATATACTACAGGTCAAAATTATTTGATCACCTATGAAAAAAGCTGTGCACTTTATTTTAATAGACAACTACACTCTTCAAACTAAATAGGCTAACAATACAAATATTTTCTCTGTCATTAAGTACCCTTCGTGCTAAGAACAGCTGCGCAGACTGTTGGCATTATGGAGATAATATTTTTGCAGAGATTACAGTCCCATGCATCTGTAATCCATAGATTTTCAACATTAGATGATGCCAGTTCTCTGATCTCTCTGCCATGTTCATCCCAGTGGGTGAGGTGGAGCAGTGGTTAGCACACTGGACTTGCATTCGGGAGGACAACGGTTCAAACCCATGTCCAGCCATCTTGATTTAGGTTTTCTGTGATATCCCTAAATCACTTCAGGCCAATGCCGTGATGGTTCTTGTGAAAGGGCAGAGTGGACTTCCCTCCCCATCCTTCCCTAATCCAAGCTTGTGCTCCGTTTCTAATAACCTTGTTTTCAATGGGACATTAGTGTTTAATCTCCCTTCCTCAAGTTCATCCCGTAAGTATTCGATGGGATTTAAGTGAGGCGGCTGACTTCACCAGATCATATTCTTCAGTTTCCCAAATTTCTTTCCTCTATTGACTTACTATTGGCACAATTTAGAAGTCTGTCTGAGATCATTGTCTTGCTGCAGATCAACCCACAACCAATATGCCTCTTGGCAGATTGAACTGAATTGTTGATCAGTACTGACTTCATACGTTCTCCACGATGTCAATGAGTAAACATTCAGTGAAGGCTTACAAATTTAAAACTCGATTAAGCCTTGGACCATTGCTGTGCCCATTGCAATCAGTTCAACTTCTCTCTATCCATCCATGTAAGTCATGGTCACACAAATGGCATTGCTCTGCTGAGACAAAGGTTGGAGCTTCTCACATATTGTTTACTTTACTATTAATTTTATGTGCAGGAGGAGTCCTCACATTTACTCTGTACACATAGGAACTAATCTTTGCTTTACAGTGTTACTCGGGGTCTTCCAGATTGTCAAACACTTGAGCTGGCACCAGAGCAATGTATACACTACTGTAGGCTTGGTTAGGCCAAAATTTGTTACTATTGCCTTGCTAGAATAGCCTTTGTGATGCAGAGCTACAATTACAGCACTTTTTTCAATTTCGACCTCCTCCTTCTTCCATCTTATTAGGATGCATTACAGCATGAACTTGAACAAGTATAGAAACTCACTTCTAGATGCACACAGTGTACAAAGGCATCAAAAGAAATGAGACGTATTTAAATGGAACCCTCTTAGGTAAAGGCCACCAGTGTTGTGGAGATTCACCAGCACCTCTCTGGGTGAACAATGATTTTGATACATAACAGATGAGCTTAGTTTTTGCATGTTTTACTATCAAAACAGGTTTATGACACAATACTCAAAGTTGAATCCCTGTTTTTAACACAAATCAATAGCTGTGATGGAAAACTTTTCTTCACTTTTGCATCTAAAATTCGTAGACAATGTGTGTGATCATCTGGACCACAGCCCTTGGACACCCAAAAAGATCAAAATGCATCTGACAGCAAGCCATCCGAGTCATTGGCACATCTCAAGGGCCCAAGTAGCCTGTACGTGGTTTTATAGTTATCCCAACATAAACTGCTTCCAAACCTCAGAAATGGAATTCTGTGATTGAAATTCAACCTTTGTAAGAGATTAGAATGTATGCCACTTACTACTAGCACAGACATACTGCTATTTTAAGTGTTCTCTCTGTCAAGGTAACTGTAACTGAAGTGACTAAACACAGGAATGATATTGAGTTGCTACAACAAAATCAGGGATCTTCTCTTTATAACAGTATCTAATTTTGTAATATGTTTCTGCTGCTGAATCGTGTTCCATCTGTGTAATACAGTGCCCATGTAGCACCAAAATGTTCCATCTTCAAAATTTGAATTCAGAATATTTTCATGTGCTTTTGGAAGGTGTGAAATGTCACAACTCGTATCCCTAGAAGTGTTGGTATTATAATTGCCAGCTCAGAGACATGGTTATTCATTACAAATGATGGGGGAAAAAGCCTCCAATTGAATACAAAGCTGATATATAAATGAGTGAGTGAACATACAATTGCTCATTGGATTACACTGTGTCTGTTATTGTTATATTTCCAATTCTTAATTTTCTGCATTCAGTTACAGTTATCATTGTACAGCTTGCTACATTGAAGCATGTAAATCACCCCAAGACAGTGAAGATCACATGGAACATGGAATGAGTGTCTGAACTGAAATGATTCCAAGCAAGCTACCCTGGGAATTGATTAATACTAAAAGTGTGTACTGCTTGGAGTATCTGACAAATTGTGCAGGGTCAGAAACACATACATTTTACAGAAAAAGTACAAGATGTGGTGAACATTCTGTCTGCAGTCTGGTATAGTGAACTGCTATGGGTGAAACAGAGTACAGTACTGCTCAAAGTAGAGGTGCTAGTTCTTGGAGTGCATTTACAGTAACCAGGATGAAATGTTTGTGGCTTTGCTTGCCTGTGTGAGAAGGACTGTTGCTAAAGAAAAAATCCATTTTATTTTGCCAAATGTGTTTATAATTCAGTCAATATATGTATTATTTTTTACTTTTAAAGGTAACTAATGATAATGGTGTTTCAGACATTCCAGACTACATCTTGGGTACAGTTACAAGAATTATCAGGTGCTGTGAAAAATGGTATTGGCTGCTAAACATTTAAATGTAATGCTGTGGTAATTTAGGATCAAGAAAGTGCCTTGAAAAAAATGTTTATGTCTCCTTTTTCGTATATTTTTTAAGTTGAAGTGACTGTACATCATGTGGCAATAGCTGAAACAAATTGGCAACAAATTTAAATGAAATGTATACAATTTTTACGGTTCATATAGAAGATAACATGTTTAATAAACAATGCTGTTTTTAACAATAGTATAATGAATACTATGCCTTATCTTACGATAACATTAGAATAATATTTAAATACCTAAATTTGGGAGTTGTTATAGCCAGTAGTGTCTGCAACACATCAAACAGAGCTTTTCGTTAGCTACCATTGTATGTTTCAGCACCATGTTAACAAGCCTGCCACTCCTATCATACTTTATGTACACCCTATATAAAGTCCAGGAACACTTTCAAGTAATTACTGCACAAGAACTAAACATTGTACAGATATCATACATATTGCAATTTGAAGCGAAACTGTAAAAAAACTTCCAAACAAACGGGGCACTGCTTCATCATGTGGTAGAGGCAGTACATACACCAGATCTTTAATGTGTCCCCACAGAAAAAAGTCACATGGAGTGAGATGTGGTGATTGGGGAACCATTTAGTGAAACACCTGTCCTCTTCTGTAGCAAGGCCGATCCATCGATGCAGCAGCTCTGTGTTCAGACACCCACAAACTTCACGATGAAAATGGGTTGGAGCTCCATCCTGCTGAAAAATAAATGAAGGGTCCAGTTGCATTTGAGGTATCAGCCATTGCTGCAACACATCCAAGTAGGAATATCCAGTAACAGTGCTCTCAGTGAAGAAGAATTGCCTGTACTGTTTTTGGTACGACAAGGCACAAAAAACCTTTACTTTTGGGGACTCATGCTCAAATTCAATGCATTCGTGTGGATGCTTTGTAACCCCAGATATGACAATTATGCCTGTTCACTTTCCCATTAGTTTGAAAAGTGGCTTCCCTGCTAAATATTATGTAATCAAAGCCATTACCATCCCCATTCAGTTTTTGCAACTCTGAACAAAACTCAAAGAGAAGCGTTTTGTCATCATCATTGAGTTCCTGCACTAGCTCCAGTTTGAATGATTTCATTGACACCTTCTGTAGCAGGACTTTTCACTATGTCATTGGAGCTATTTTGAGATCATGGGATGCACGACGCACAGATTTTCTCGGACTCCTTATAGATGACTCTTGTATGCACTCCTCATTCACTTCACTCACACTGGGACGTCTGCTTCTCTTTCCCGGGCACAAGCAACCCATCATAACAAATTTGTTGTGCCAGTGGTAAATGGCCTTCCTTGTTGGTGGCTCCTTACCACACTAGTTGTTGTTGGATGCCAACACACCACGTTTGTGACTTTTGGTGACTGTCCTCAAGTTACGAAACTACACTGTGGTGGTATACATTAAAAAAAAACTTTCAGTGTCTCTTTGAAATGACACATATATGATAGCTGCACACTGTTTGGTTCTTTTGCAATGAATAATTGAAAGTGTTCCTGGACTTTATGTACACCTTATATTTTTTGATACATGGAAAAATCATGATATTCTCAACATTAGAAATGTTCATAATGTAACCATATGCATAAATTAATTTGCAAATGAATGTAAAATGACTCATTCCTCATCATTATGATCCATAGAACATGTATCCTACTAACTAAATTGGATTAGATGATGATGCATCACTATTAAATCATTTGCCTGTATTCTCTCTGTCGCCAAAAAGTGTATTATTAAGGGAGATAAGACTATTAGTTTGTTCTTTCAGTTGTCACTTGAAACTGAAAATAACATTGATATGAATGATCATCAAAAAGAAAAGAAACTTTATGGTTCCATGGACCTTTACAAGTCTCAACCAACTATGCAGTATACATGTAGACTGAAAAGATGAATGAAAATTTGAACCCAGATCCTCTGCTCACTGGGCAGATGCACGAACCACTACACCACCCTGGCACAGTGGCTCTGCACTGTTTGCCCCAGCATGCCTCCCTCCTCAGTCCAAAATCCTGTTCACAACTCAGTCCACTTATTTCCCCAAAACACAAAGAGCACCACAGAGGATGTCAAACTGTCATGGAATAGCACCTCAGTTTTGAATGAAATGGGGATTCCTCTCTGGAACCATATAGTTTCATTTAATGAAAGCAGCTATACCTGGGTCTCAGGCAGGACCTCCTGTTTCGTTTGATTCTGAGGTACTATTCCAATACTGTTGGACATGTTCCACACCCAGGAGGATACCGTCTTTTGTGGGTCTGTGGAATAAATAATTAATGTAATCTAGTCTGAGATCCCCTCCTCTTGTGGCAGTTAATTGTATATCACTGGAGCAACAAGGCATTGTGACTAAAAAGGACACACCATTCCCATTTTCTGGAATGGTTGCAAGGCAAATGCACTTACTTGCAGGCCTTTATTATGGATAACAATCTGTTGAAGCATTAAAGAACACAGTTAACATTTCTGAATTGTGACACACTTTATAGACCAGAATTGTCTTCTCTAGGTCTCAACATGAATTTGATGAAGGGTAATTGCCTGAAACTTTACTGATAAAGGCAAAATAGTTCTCTTAATTCACCTCAAAAGCACGATAACCGACCTCGATATCAGATGGAGCAATAAATGAAATATTCGAAAGTGTCATTCATTGGTTCTCAATAAATGGTCTAGCACATCATTTACAAAGAAAAGGCACCTTATTCAGTTTTGTACAAGGAAAGACAAATCATCACTAATAATGAAGCATTACGGAAAAGAAATATGTGAAGACTGATTGTTAAAAATACTTGGGGGTACATAGTGATGAGAACAAGAATTATAAAACTGAGTGCAGCAACATTTGCTCTAAATTTGATTGCCATAAGTGGCAATGACAGCACTAGAAAATTTAACTTCCTTCTTTCATTGATGTCATATTTAGAATGGGGGCCTCTGACCCCTCCCCCTCCCCATCCCCCTACATACTCGCACAGTGCCTATCCTCAAACTTCACATAGATAAAGAAATTAGGTAGCCTCACAACACATACACTCTTACAAAGTTTGTTTTGAAGGATCAGCACAATTTCAAAATAATACTAGCATTCATAAATACAATACTAGGAGGAAAACAGTGGGACTTAATCTTGTTGTAGCACAGAAAGAAGCATACCATGCAGCCATAAAAATATTTGACAACCTCCCTTTAATTAACAAGGTGCTGGCTGATAATGAAAGTTGACAAGTGCTATTCCATAGATGAATTTCTGAGAAGGAAACAACAGGTTACCCACGAGCACTGATGTGCTGCTTCCTGGACTTGGGTAGGCGCGCCGGCCCCGGACTGAATCAGCCCAGCAGGTTAACAACGAGGGACGGCATGCCTGAATGTGGTTTTTAGGCAGTTTTCCACATCCCACATGGTAAATACTGGGCTGGTCCCCATGTACCACCTCAGTTACACAACTTACAGACATCTGAAAAACATTCGCACTATGTCATGGCTTACACTAGACGCAGACAGCTAGGGTACATTACTTCTGTCCTGGGGGGTACATGATGGTGACAAGAAGGGCATCTGGCAACAACACTCTGTGACACTAACATTGCCAACTCTATAGTAACAGGGTCAACCCCGTGTTGAAGCGGGGCAAAGGCCCAAGCAAATTATGAGAAGGTGACATCCAAAAATGAACATATCTACTAAATGCAATTTATCACAGTCAACATGAAACTTATTTTGGGCATACATAAGAATGAAAATAGCATACTGCAGTGTGAATGCCTTTTACTTTTAGGCCAAAAGGCAGTTCATATCTGTAAATCAAATCTACAATGAAAATATTCCTTTAAAAAGCACATTTAAATATGGACATGTTCTCATTACATGAACCATGAGCGATTTTCAAAATTAAAAATCTTCTTCTTTCTTTCAAAATAACTTACCTCTTATTGTATAATGCTTGTTATACCATATCATTTCACACATTTTTATAGTGTAGTATGTGATACCATAGAAAAAACTGTAAAGTGGCCACTATAGTACTAATATTCGTTTTCAATATTTTATTCAAATTTCAGGTTTATTATTACTTCACAATTATTTAAAATGTTTCAGATCACCATGCCAGAATAAAATGACGTAACTGTGGCATTAACTATCTTTAGAAGTATTCTTTGACGTAAGTGTTACATGCAAAAAAGAATAATTTTCTTAACAGTCACAAGCAACATGGAAATATCATCGGTGATGGTTGTGTTCCAACTTAAGTACTAGTGATTTCGGCAGGCTTCTTAAAAAATAGTTTACTGTAAACCATCAACATCTTTTTTCCTATTATCTTAGACTGGATGGCTGAAAAGTACTTGGGCTTTTGTCCAAGGAAAGGGTTTTGTAGTGGTTCATCTGCTCTTTTACATCTAGTTGGGACTTCTAGAATGCATTTGTCTCAACATCAGTATGAGTGTTTCCCATAGCTTTGTACTTGTGTATGGAAATGCATTTTATTTCACATATTTAATGTGAAATCCCTATCTAAGGACCTACAAGATGTACATCGGCGAGCAAGGTTTCTTAGCTGAGTCACTGATTGTAGATCTCATTGTATTCCTCTTTTGTTACAATTGTTGGCCTTTTTCTTAGAAGTCTTCCTATTCTATCAAAAGTGGAGTCAGTGCATAAGTAACTGTGTCCTTTTAATAATAATAATTAGTAGTGCTATGCAACATATTATGAGGGAGCACGGAAGCACAAACAGTTGCTCTGCATTAGAGAAACAGTGTGACTGGAATGGAAATCAATCGACTGGATGTAATGGATTAGTTATCCTTCACACAAAATGTGTATGTGGACACAGATGTATTTTCCTAGGCTTGTATCTTGGCAAATGTTTGATTTCACTTAAATTGTATGATTATCTAGGTTCTGCTTATCCTGTTTGTTTTGTTCCATTCTGTGTCTCATTTATTTTAAATTCCTGACATGTTTGCTTTTGTGTGTAAGCTCCTCATATAAAATTTTGTTGAGGATTAAGGCAGCAACAAAGTTCAGTAAATAGTCAGCATGAACTAATTCTGTGCAATGGGAACCCCAGAAAAGCAGATGATAAAAGCTCTCAGGTTACAATTGCCTTCCTCATCTTCCAGAAAACACGATACTTTTGATTTTTGGGTCATGACAAATGTTGACCATCTTGATGAGATCAGTCTCATTGACTGGGTGCACATTTGTCAAACATGGATTTCATGAGCTGGGGACTTGTTAACACGAACAGTCGATTGCTACTCTAAGCTCTGGACATACTTTTGCCTACCATCCAATGACACAGTAATGGAACATTGTACGTCATAGTGCATGGGATTTTGATCTTATTGGCTGAACTGTGAACATTGTAGGAGAAAAATAATTTTGAAAATGCACCATTTGTCAATAAGGGTTGAGGGGAGTGAAACAATCATTACTGAGTAACTGCTATGGAATATGCTGTACTGGGGCAAGCAGGGTTCTGTTTGGGTGGGCCCCAAATAGGCTTGTGATTATCTCACTGTATAAATTTCCAGAGGGTTATTGGTTGACCCTACCACCCCATCAGCAAACAAACATTTAACAGTAAAAATGTGATAGTAACACAGTATCAGGAGAATTATTAAAGAATGTTGCACTAGTTACAGAACACAGATTTGAACCGTTGCCTCGTGACTCACATTCATGTGTGTATCTTCTTCTGCTTCTACACAATGAGCACTGATCCAAAGGAATTGCTGAAGAAATGGTCTTGGATGGTTATTGATTCATTCAAGAGACATACTTGAGGTATAGGGACTTCTGAAATTAAGTTACGCAACAGGCACGGCACCCTTTCAGAAGAGTGGGCATGTTACCAATTTCCTGAGAGACAATTCTGCTGCAGTACGGACAACAGGTTCATCACATTGTGGGAGTGAAATGGCTCTCCAAAGTTGAGGTACAAGGAACAGTAAGTTTCTTGTTAGCCAAACATATAAATTGCACACAAATTCGCCATGGAATTCTTGCAGTGTATGGTGCAATGCAATGTAGCATCCAGTCGTAGTGAAACAGTGCCAACAATTTGATGAAGACCATTCGGTCTTTCCAGCAAGCTCAGTGGATATTTGACAGGAAAGAGATTTTCCATCAAAGAGGTAATTCACACAGCAATCCTCAAATTGTTCCATGACTGAGGCACACGTTTATATTTTCAAGAAACTGAACAGTTTGTGGGATGTTACAATTGTTGTTTACAGGTTTTAGTGACTGTAGTGAAAAGTAGTATCTGCATCACTTTGAATTGTATTGCAGCATACAGTAAAAGTTACTCAGTCTGCCATAGTAACAGGTCACTTTCTTTCTGAAGTCTCATAGTTTCCTGCTGCTTTCACACCTTTCTTTGACAATCATCAGATGTCAGGTTACTCCTGGATGCATCAGTGAATGGAATCCTACTCTGCTGACTGAGTACCCATTCTGTGTTTTCCCATACCCAACTCCACAGACCAATGCTTTGGGGGAGGGATGCTAGTGCTATCTGAGGCCACATTGATAATGTGGAGACTTGGATTCTGTCTTGACCATAGTTGCCTGATATCCCAGATACCTGGTTGGAAACCCAACTCCCAACTGTACTTTGTTGGGATAGATAAAATTCCTGGTTACATAAAAATGGACAACATTATATAAAATGATGTGGTCTTCACTTCAAATTGCTCATTACCAATTTCTAATGAGGGGCAGTCTTGTATGAGTTACTGACTTAAACTCCTCCTTTTATTAACAGTGCTAAGTGGCCATACTTGACTAAATAGCCATTGTTTTCGAGTAGTGCATCAGAGGTCAATCGTGACAGTGCTTTGTAATTCTCTGCTGAAAAAATTGAATAGGGTTGTGCAGTTTCCTTCCCCTGTGGCAGCCTTAGTCGTCATGATGATCTTATCAAAACATTCGAAAGAGAAATTGTGACGAAGGAAGCTGGGATAATTTTTTAATTTTTACTTCCCCCTTGTTTTGCAATATGCCTCCTTCAAATTTGTTTCTTCACTTTCAACTAATTACCATTAACATATGTGAATTGTAATCTGCATTTTCATAAAAGAGAAAGGCAGCCCCCTCAGGTTGAATTTTGTCTGTGTAATTGATTTTCTAATTTATATTGAGTATTCCTAGTTAGTATCTTTTATTATAGGGCAAAATCAGTCATTTTTATGTAACTTTAATTCCGATGTGGACTTATAAACAAATATAAATGGGAAGTTGTGCACTGGCCATACATAACTGTGTATTATTGGGAGGATGTGAAAAGTGAAAGTAGAAGACTGTGAAACGCAAGTGTGCATCTGTCGGCTACATCATTTACAGTAGACAGTACTGCACACCCCTATGTTTTCAGCCAGTATGTAGACACCGAGGACAACAAAGGAACAAAGTAGGCAAACCACAACAAAATGGCAGTTTACTTGCAGCACAGTCTAAACTATGTTGAAAAATGATTTGACTTTGAAGAAAGTGTCTACAGGACTTTCAAACCATTTTCACTGACAGTGAAACAGAGCTCAGTTTCAGAATATCTAGAAGTTATTTCTTGCAGATGGGGATTTGATGTTTGAAGAATGTGTGCAGTTAAAGAACTTTCTCAAGGATGAAGAGAAGAACTTTTCAAGCTGAAATCTGATTAGTGGAAGGAATTTTTTTTCATTGTTATGAAAACTATGACAACTTCTTAAAACTTTTCCGTTTTGTTTCAGATGATGGTGAACACTTGGTGAGCTGAGAGGAACCTTTTCCCAGCAGCAACATTAGGAGCTGAAATAATAATAATAATGAAGATGGTTTAGTGATTTACATGTCTCCAGTTTTATTGAGGAAGAAGAGAAGATTCTATGAAGGAGATTGAAAAGTGAGCAAAAATCTCAATAAGGTAAAAAAAACATTGAATTGTAGCCTGTGTGTGTTTAGTCTTGGTTTTTTAAAAAATATCCCGATTTAGTTCAGAAAAAACTTGGTGTCTGGTCTGTACTAATACAGCTGCCTTCTAAATGGGCAGGGCACAGCTCTTTTGCATTTTCTTGTGGGTGCCTATGAGCCACAACTCTTATGCTCTAAACAGGTTGTCGACTCCAGGCTACCACTGGAAGATGGTTTGTCTCACAGTAGTGGTTCTCTGTTTGAATGATGTCACTGTGGTGTATGACAAATTGACAGGCAACTTACCATGCTGCTATACACTCACAATGTAGATAAGCCTGAAATGATCCTTCAGAGCATGTTTACAGACAACACAGTTGAAGATTTTAATGAATCTGTCTCACAGAGATTTCTGTTCAATAGTAGATTATGATAAACATTCTGGCCAACAAAGTATCTGATTCCATTAAATTTTCAGCTATGTTTTTTCAATAATTGCAAATCTGCTGTTCAAAAATGGAAGCCTTTTGGATTGATATTTTGTTTGAAATTTCTTTCTGTTTCTTTGATGTTTGAGATTATAAATTTCATGTGTTTCAAATTATTTGGTTATGAAAATGCCTCATAGCACTTCTGTGTCAAATAGAAACTGTTATAATTTTTCGTAACCACTAGAACAGTTCCTGAAGTTAATATTGTAAAAATGTACCTTTGATGCTTTGCACCCGTGAGTTCAGTTGTGCTATCGTTGTTAACTTTCTCAATAGTTTTAGTGAGGTTACTGAATGAGAGTAGTTGTCTTGGACTTTGTTCCATGTGACATCAAGTGCAGTTTTATCTGTTGGACTGAGTAATGTGAACTCAGTGTATATCATGAACTGTAATTTGCTTTTATACTTCTGCAACTTTGAAATCAGTGACTCTTTTTTAGCCAGTTGCCAAAGCTTTAGAAATGTGGTGTTAGCTGTTGATTACATTTGGAGAATTGGGCTTATCAAAAGCTACAATGTTGTTTCTTCAGCAAGTCAAGATATTAACTGAAACTATATGACCTAGAGCCCACATGAATTGTACATCTAAATATATTTGGATGGTGAGCTGAGCCACAAAATACTTCAAATCATGTCGATGATTGTTGATACTGTTTTCTAGGTTATGCAACAGATGTCATTGGAACTCTATCCTACAGTGTCATATCCCAACATTACACTTCAGACAGTTCTGACAAACAAATGTTACATCATTTCAATATTTTCTTGTTGTTTGGAGTGAGTAACGGGACTCTTATAATACACAGGAAGAGAGAAGAAATAAAGCTCTTGATATCAGAGGCAGGAAGGGTCTTGGAAGATAAGTTGAATGGAATGGAAGGGATAAAAATCAGAAATTTTTGACATTCCTACCTGGAATTTCCGTTGGTTGTTTTAAAAATGCTAAAATTCCACCAACCGACATATTGCCCCCTGCCAGTGGTGTGATGTGATGCAACATGGAGGGGCAGCTGGTCAGCACACCTCTGTCCTAGGATTTTTTTTACTGTGAAACCACTACTACTCGGTCAAGCAGCTCCTCACAAGACTGACTGCATTTTGTACCAGTCACAGTTCCCCCCCCCCCCCCCCCCCCCCCCCGAGGAAAAATCGCTGGCAGTTAGTCGAATGGCACAGCTAAGGAGGCAGACAGTGGAATGGGTAGTGTGTTAAAGAGCAGTTCTAAGATGAACATAAGACAAGAATAATGGAATGTAGTCAAGTTGAATCAGGAGATGCGGAATGAATAACGAGGGATGATCAGCGAGTTTGCATTTGAAAGCTGTACGAGGAGGGGTGAAAAAGCTTCTACCCTAACAAATAAAGAGTGAAAGAAATTTCATAATATAAATTTATTTGTATATATAATACCTGTGTACACCAATACACTTAGAGGCATGCTCAGATAACTTCTGCAAACCATTCAAAGAAAAGATCTTTGATTTCAATTGCAACAAAGCATCAGTCACTGCATCATCATCATCATCCTCCTTTGAGGTATTTTTTTTCGGTTTGGGACAAGGAAAAAGTCTGACCCAGTCAGATCTGGAGAATATGGCAGGTGACACGTTCCACATCATTACGAAACAATCGTGTTCATGATCCATGGAACAACTAATATAACTAACTAGAATTGGAAGTTTTTCATTGTCCATTATACGAGGTTTGTCCGGAAAATACGTATAAAGGTTGAATAATGTCTTTATGTTACAGGTTGCAGTCACCATCAGGTGAGACTACTGCTGTAATCAATCAAATCAATGCTCAGTTCGAGTCAGAGCACTCTGCGTGAAGGTGGGAGTGTGCAGCAGATTGTGTTCTTAAAGACCGTGGATTGACAGAATGATTGCTGACAAGCTGTCAACCCTCAAAACAATTGTTCACAAAAACTTGAAATGAAGAAATTGTACCGAAGCTCTTGACACCAGAACAGAAAGCAAAGAGGGTTGAGTGCTGTAGGGATTGGTTGGAAGCAGAGGAATGAGGTGACTTTCTCAACCGAGTCATCACTGAAGACGTGTCCTGGTATTAGAAATTTGATGTGGAGCTCAAAGCAAGGAATGGAAACTAGCAGGAGAACCGAGAACAAAAGAGTCGCGAAAATCAAGGTCCAATGTGATGACAGTGTTGATTCTTGGAGCATTGTTCACAAGGAATTTGTCCCTCCCAGCAAGAGAGTGAACGGAAATTTTTACGTTGAAGTTCTGACACGTCTCGGAGCTCTTGTGGCAAGAGTTTGACCCTTCATCACAAGAATGCGCCCGCACACATGTCGCTCGTTGTGTTTTTGGCCTGAAGCTCAATCACCACTGGATTTAATCCCGTGTGAGTTCTTCATGTTCCCAAAAATGCGTAATGGTGTGGCATTGGGAGATGTGGAAACGACATGGCAACTAAACAACATCACAACTGAAGACTTTCAGCAATGTTATCAACAGTGGAAATGGCGTTGGCAGAAGTGTATCACGTCTCAGGGTGAGCACTTTGAAGGAGACCATATTGTAATACCTGAATAATTGTAAAATAAAGTTATAATGCAACTTTTATATGTATTTTTCGGACAAACCTCGCAGATTAGGAAATGAGACACTGAAGATAATAGAAGTGTTTTGTTATTTGGGTAACAAAATAATTGATTTTGGCTGACACAGAGAGGATATAAAATGCAGGCTTCACTGTATATCTGAGAAAGAGGAATATGTTAGGAGTGGATGTAAATGTTACGGAGTCTTTTCTGGAGGTATCTGCGTGAAGTGTAGCCTTGCTCCGAAACGAGATGTGAACAACAAGCAGTTGAAGCTAGAAAAGGATGGTATCTTTAAAAATGTGTTTCTAGGAAGAAATTTTGATGATTTCGTGGATAAAACATAAGGTAAACTCTGTCCATCGGTACTGGCCGACCACCGTGTCATCGTTTACCAATGACGTCCAGCACACCACTATCCTGCCTGTGTCAGTTTTCTTGTCCTCGAGTTCCTCAGTTGGCATCACAAGGGTGAATGTACACTTTCCCAATCCTCTCACCCAGAAAAATCCGTGGCAGTACAGGGAATCTAAACCTGCGTCCTCGCCATGATAGGCAGCAGCAGTGAACACTAAGTTACAGAGGTAGTCAATAAGTGGATAGATGACTACTACTGGCACTCGACACCCTCTGCACTGCACCTAGAGGTGGCTAATGGAATAATTATGCAGTTGCAGATCAAATTACCAGGGACCTAGTACTGAAAGAAATTTTCAGCACAACATGAGTAAAAGAAGGAACTGGTTGATAAGACATACGCTGATGCATCGAGGAATCATCAATTTGGTGTTGGTGGGATTTGAGTGAGAGGAGGAAAAACTGTTGAGGGGGGAAATACAGTAAGCAGGTTCAAATAGATGTAGGCTTGCATAGAGAGCTGCATCAAACCAGTCTTTGGACTGAAGACCACAACAACAAAAACAGTTGGCTGTGTGTAGGAATTTTCTGTGGTCAGGAAAGCAATAAGAAATGATTTTCTGATTAAGAAAAGTGCAAACACTATACATTAATGTGGTGTAAAATGTTTCTTGACCTGTTTATGAAGCCAGAGAAATCTTATATTAGTTCTTTTGGCATGATAAACCTGTACACGATGATTAAACTACACCTACCCATGGGTTTTATGCAACTTGCAATGCCTACAAATGTCATGGGCAAGATTTTCATTTCTCTCACCCACTACATGCAAATTACTAGTCCTACATAAAAAAATGAACAGGATCTTTTTGTTTGAAATTTAATGTAGTCATTTCTTTTTGGGAGGGGAGGGGATACATTTTTACTAGAAGCCATAGTTTTTGAATTATTTAACAAAAAGTACAAGACAGGCATTCAAATGCCTTTTTTCTTGAATGCCACAGAAAGTGTGGTGTCCAACAAAGTACAAAATGTAATGTAGTTAATTTTGATACAAAAAGGTTCTGTTCATTGTTTTTGCAGGACTAACAGTGAGCATGTAGGGAGGAGAGAAGATTAAAATCATGGGTGTGGTTCTTGAAGATGTTGCAGGTTCCATAAAACTTTATGGCAGGGGCAGCTGAATAACCCTGTGTATGATCCACAAGATTCAACAACATGCTGATCAAACCTCATGGTCAAACATGGCTGCTGATAGAAAATAGGTGGTTCATATTGGCTTGAGTATCCCCATTATGTGACTGCTGTAAAGAAGAGGATGTGGGGTGTTCTCCATCAGCTTTTATACCCACACTGGTATGCCAAAAGGCATTAAAATATACAAGGCATGCCAGAAAAGTAAGTACCATTGTGGGAAAGGACTCATGAAAACATTTCTTCAGACCGTAACAGCCACCACTGTTCAGACATTTGTCATAGCAGTAATCCAACTTTTCTATGCCCTTTTCATAGAAAGATAATACCAGTTAAGACCTCCAATACTGATCACACTTGCTTACATCATCATAGGTGTTCAAGCACCTTCATCCTGACTGATGATGAAGTAAAAGTGGTAGTCCGAAGATGTGAGATCAGCACTGATTGGCAGGTGGTCTCACTGTTCCCAAGTGAATTGTTTAGTAAGGATTTCAGTGCCACCAGCAGAAATGAAGCATCATAATGATTCGATTGAGAGTTTTGCATCTTTTGTTTTGAATAGTGTGATGGAGTTCTCTCGGTGTTTTGCAGTATCATACCGCTTTCATGGTTTCAGCTCTGAGAAGGAACTCAACAAGCAGAATGCCTTGTTGGTCGCAGAATCCATTTCACCTGACTTTTTGCACTTGCAACTTCATTATGATTTCTTTTTTGGGGGTGGTGGAGGATTGTCGGACTGTCAGTTCCTTCACTCCATAGATTGTTGATTTTATTTTGGAGTGTCATGAAGACCCCAAGTTTCATCACCAGTCACGATTCTATTTAAGAACTCATCTTCCTTATCACTGTATTCAGTGCTGAAATGTCAAAACTCTGCCAAGGTACATAATTTTGAAAGCATTTTTCAAACGCAATTCACAAAAATTTAAGCAATTTATGACTGAGTCATGCAAAACAGTTTTTGAAATACATTCTTATTGTGAACCATGTGTTTTCTCACCCATACCATCAGTGACAACAGAAGGCTGTCCAACACATGCTTCGTCATGAGTGTTTCTTCAACTGTCTCATCCACTTTCTCACCGTAAATGTCTACAAGTTGATGAATTTCAGCTGGCTTAATGTTCTGTGTGTTGGAACTAAACATAACAGAGCACACTTCACAGTCACTGGGCTCAGAGGTTGTCCTAAAGATTTTGACTGATCACTAACAAATATAAATACCACAAAATTGAGCTGCAGTGTCAAGACAATGAACCAGAGAAATGTGTGAACCTACAACACAAGTGCTGCAGTGGCAGTAGAATGATTTGGCAATTACTTTCAGGATGCACCTCATACTTAGGACTTCAATGGAAGTGCCTGTCGCCTTTTAATGTAAATTTTTGCTTATGATGGTAACTATGTTTAAGCAGTGTGTGTGTGTGGCAAGGGGGTAATTAACAGTTGAACTATCTTTGTTTTGTTTATCTCTCTCTAGTCATGACAGGTAATGTGAATCAAGGACAAAGGTACTTTCTGAGTTACCTTAGTCAAGCTCCAACCCTTCTGTCCTGTACAACTACTTGCTTTCATCCTGAGGTTGTTACTCTCTGGTCAGCAGGTGCTCCTAAAAAAGTTGCATACATTGTGTACAAAAATCTACATTTACAAAGAATTTGTGGGGCCAGACATGTTAGTAATGCTCAAGATATGGTGTGACTATTGGTATAGGGGCAATTCAGAAAATATCACCTGTCTACATTATGGCACAACTGGAATATGCTTGCTCAAATAGTGACAATGCATTCAGCTGAACTGGTAACCAGTGCTTCATATACCAACATCGTCTCCCCGTATAAAAAAAGAAATTTAGAGGCAGTCACATAAAAAAAAGCTTCTTTTCCTCTCCTAAACACTCGAAAATTGTGTGTATGTAGTTTTGTTTTCATATACAGGGTGTATTAAAAGAGCTGTCACCATTACCTACACTGCTTGCATGGTGTTAATTTGCACACAGATTTCTGGTTGTTCCACTGGAAAGCTTACCAAGACATTTACAGCATAAAACTGATACCTGCTTGTATTTTAAAAAATGTACACAGCTCAAAGGTAGTGCAACTGCAGCTCTGTAGAATTACCATGCCTTTCATGCAGTACAACATTTTTAACCTCTGGGATTTGCTATGAAGTAATTACTCGATGCCATACGAAAAAACAAAACAGCCTCACTGCTAATATTTCTCACATACGTAATAGGTGATGGGAACAATGAAACCAACAAAATTAAGAAGACCATTAGCATTTTTTTTAAATTCATCTATCTTTTACAGTAAATTTCAACCATAAATGTTTCGTAGGCACATTACAACATTAACAAACACTGCATTATAAATATAATTTGGGACTTCAGTGTGCAACTATATACATGACCATTTTTATTACTTAAGGGTTAATTTTATCAACTTACAGAAACAGTTAGTTTAAGAAACATTTAATCATGCCGATGGTCACCTGTTATCTCACTGCTACATAGTGTTAAACCATAAGCTAGGTGGAAGACTCACTGGACGAAAAATTGTTAGAACTACCTACATACATTGGTAAAAAGCACTTCTGCTGGTCTCAAAATACTTTATTGTGCGCTTCTGTTCCAAATGACAACTTCACAGCTACAGTAATTTCACCAATAAGGTGGGCTACAAATAGGTTGTAATATTCTGACCTGAGTAGCTCTTCAGCAAATAGAGCTACATAATATGTGCTACTGTTTTTACATGACCACTAATGCTAATCATGTTTACAATAGAAACAATAATTAGGCCCAATACATTTAAAATTGTATGCCTACAGCCAGAATGTACTACTTGTTGAAAATGAAAATTCATCAAAATACTTGTAGTACACACTGAAATACCTTGCATCCATTCTCTCTTGCTGCAATAAAGCTAAATCTCATAGCCAAAGGCAGTTGTACATTGTTGAGGGGAACTAGAACAGCTAGTAAATGTAACTAAATAATATCTGTATTCATTTGAGTTTGTTTCACCAAGATCCAGATTATGTTGTCACTTATGTCCCCTTGTTCTCACATTAACCGATTAGTTTTCAATTTTGGCCAATTGATACAAGACAGACTTATAACTCCTTCATGTTAATTGGTAATGGCAATAACTTTATTAGCTCTGATGACAATACAAAACTTGATAAACAAGTCAATGCAATCTGTGCCAGCACTTACCTCTTTCAAATTTTGTTTACATTCAGTGCTATTCATTTTGTTCTAAGGCTTGTGTTTAGTATAAATAACCAATGGTGCATCTATAGGCCATACCAGGTCCAATATTAAAACTGCCTCAATTTGATCCCATAGGTTGCCACTTTACTGATGTGGCATTTAATAAATTAAAAAGAGCATCTCTCTTGAAATATTTACAAACTGAATACTGCTGAACAAGACGTACGTACATTTTGACACAGTTATACAATTGAAAACGTTGACAGATGCTCCAAAAATTTCTTTTGCGACCTGAATACTGAAACATGTTCTAGGAACTACTTTAAAATGTTAAAATTCTACAAGAGGCTGTACACTGGAAGACACTCTGTTTCATTTTTATATTACTGCAGAAGGGCAGGAGCAAGATAAGGTACTTTCAGGTTCCAGTACTGACCATGGTCTTACTATCATCCAGTTAGAAACATTCACACAATGTTAGTCACAGCAGAAGCACTTCCACTACAATGGTTGTGACAAGTATGCTCCTAAACCCTATTATTCTCATTTACTTTTTTGTGGTTTACATTGTTCACTGATAAACAATGGCATCCTAGCAGACACTGTACAAATAAACTTCTTTGGACCAAATACATGTTAAATGTTTATTAGTATTTCTGTCACAACAATAGAAGGTAAGTAAGGTTGCTCCACACCAAAATTATAAATTTTTTTACTGCCAACACCAGTTGTTCTGCTCCAAAATCAAACTAAATTTTCAGGTCTTCTGTGTGGTCTGCAAGTTCCTTTATGTTGGGAGCATATGTTTTACTTAATAGACAAGTTTTCTAGAACTTGTGATTTAGTAGAAAGCAAAGAAAAAACTAAAAGGAAATGGAATGAGAAATTAGAATGTGTGAGAATCACTCTAATTAGGCCAGTGGCTATATAATCTTGGTGGTGCACGGAACTGGGTTCTCAAGGCTGAGAAGAGACAGAAAAATGAAGTGAGATGTTTATGTTCCTTTGAAAGATCTAGAGACACTAGGAAGGATTATGTATGCCAATCAAGGACTATTTAAGACCATGACAGTTGGTCCTCTTGACTAGGGGTGTGAGAGAACAAACCACCACAGAAGAAAGGGAAAAATATTGTGAACTGCTATGCCAGATAGACAAATGTGTAAATTCATTAACTGAACACATAACAGGTATTGACTAGTAATAAGTTTCGCCAAAGCCAGTTGTCATTGGTTAGGTCAATACATGCCTAAGATGTCATTTTTCATGAGTAACACTGTGTGAACAAAGAACAGCTCTCAAGCATACTAAACATCAATGACCCGCTGCCTACTGGAATAACAAAGTTTCTTTATGGACCACATTTTGATTACTTGGCAGAAGCAATCTCTAGTTTATAGTGGGCTGTAATGATATCAAGCATAATATCTCACATCACCTCATAACTTTGGCATTCTGCTGTTTTTAGGGCAGTGCTTAACAAATCAAGGAAGTTCGCCAAGATATGGCACCGTTTTTTATAATACCTGCCACTCTGCTTGTGTCATGTTAATGGAAACTGACAATCATAGCACCCACAATGGTTCAATTTTCACTTTCACAAAAAGAAAACCAGACTGTCTGTGGGTTTGGTGTTCAGCAGGGGGCAAAACTTTGTTAGTGGTCTCGCTGCGAGACTCAAAAGCATTCTAATGCCCGTGCTTACATCACCGGGTTTTGAGAGAACTGTCGGAAGGCAGCAGTGTTATTCTTGGCAGGTCCTGGCAAAATTACTATTGGGACAGCAAATGCATTAAATCAATAGAAACTGCTGTCAGGTAGAACCACTGTACTCAATAACAACCAGAATCATTTCTATAAGTATCGCATATGAGTGCAGCTTATGGAAACTATATGGACATGAGTTCAAAATCCCTTTCTTATCTGCAGGAATTTACACTAGATTATCACACAACAGCTGTAGGGACCTAGAATAAGTTTATTCATTGAGAATACAGAAAATTGCGACACTCTCATTTTGTTATTTTCAACAGAACAACCAAAGGAAATGGAAAATCTAGCTGAAGAAATTAATAAATTACACCACAAAATTCAATTCATTTCATGTCACTGTAGGAATGAAACATTAACAAAACTTTTTATATAAAATTCTGAAATTTCCAGGAAGCCAACAATTACCAGGGTTACCATCCATATCAATATAAAAATGTGTTCTTCAGAAGAATGTTTAATCACATGCGTAATGATCCAATGGATACAAGTGAAATATAAAAAGAAACACAAATTGTAAAATCAGCTGCCTCCAGTTATGAATACATTCCCGCTGTAATACATAAATTAAACCAACCAGTTTCTGGACAACCACCCGCAAACAGAAAGACCATCTTTGTAATAAGCTGACCTTCCTCAAGGAAGATTTCATGCCAACCTCTTCAAGTTGTATGACATAAAAATAAGCTTCTTCACAAGCAACACAATACTGAAAGCACTAAGCAAGAATATCACAAGTCAGGTATGTCCAAACTTCTGCAATAAACAAACTGGTAGAAGCACAGGGATGCACTCTGTCTTAACATCCAAAACAAATCTGACTTTGCAGAATGAGTTACTGGGCAAGAATTGTGGCAATCAGTGTAGAAAAGAACCAGGCAAGAAATCTGACTTTCTTGAAGGAACTGAAATATCTTTCAACAGAGATACAGCACCAGTCTACTTGCTCAATGACAAATCTTGCCTTCACAACTATGAAGACTTTCTATTTCAAAAATAATTAAATAAAAAAAAACCTGCCCCCCCTCAATCTCCTTTACATCTTACCTACATTGATATCACTATAAATAATCTTGCATGATATATCTAAGTCTTCTACTCTTGTTTTTAAAAGTAAACTTCATGTACATAGCAAGAGCTGCAAATATTGAAACTTAACTCTATTATTGGGCATTCATGTTCAGTTTTAATAAAAGTATTTACCCACACACTTTTATTGTCTCTGAGCAAAGTATGTTATATCTTCATAACACGCATCAGTTGTACAGTGCTGGCTAAGTTTAGTAATCAATTGTGCCTCATGGGCATGACTATTGTCTGAAGTAGTGATGGAAGGAATTGACACTTTGAATGCTGCATAGAGGGCTATGTGAGTGTCTTTTCTGAGCAGCACATTGCAAATCATACCAGATAAGCTCAATGTTCAAATCTGGGGAGTTTAGTGGCCAGTGGAAGTGTTTAAATTTAGAAGAGTGTTCCAGGAACCACTTTGTAGCAATTCTGGACCTGCCAACTGTATCATTGTCCTGCTGGAATTGACCGAGTCCATCAGAATTCCCAATGGACAGGATGCTTATGTATGTGTCACCTTTCGGTGTCATACCTAGCCATATACTCCAACTGCATGCCTCCTACATCATTACAGAGCCTCCACCAGCTACAACTGTCCCCTACTGACATGCAGTGTCCATAGATTCAAGAGGTTGTCTCCATGCCTGTACGTGTCCAACTGCACGACACAGTTTGAAATGAGACTTGTCTGACCAGGCAATGCATTTCCACTCATCAACAGTCAAATATCGGTGTTGATGGACCCAGGTGAGGCATAAAGCTTTGTGTCGTTCAGTCATCAAGGGTACACAAGTGGACCTTCCGCTACAAAAGTTCATATCGGTGATGGTTCACACTCTGACACTTGTCCATGGCCCAGCATTGAAATATGCAGAAGGGTTGCACTTCTGTCACTTTGAATGATTCTCTTCAGTTGTTGGTCCTGTTTTTGCAGGATCTTTCTTCGGCTGCAATGATGTCTGAGATCTTATGTTTTACTAGATTCCGGATATTCACTGAATGCTCATGAAAATAACCACTTCATTCTTACGTTGGAGATGCTTTGTCCCATTGCTCATATGCCAACTATAACACCACATTCAAATTCACGTAAATCTTGGTAAGCTGCCATTGTAGCAGCACTAAGCAATCTAGCATCTGTGCCAGAAAAATGTTGTCTTATATAGGCATTGCCGACTGCAGTGCCATAATCTGTATGTTTACAAATCCCTGTATTTGAATATGCATGCCAAAGCCAGTTTTGTTGGCAATTCAGAGTATATACATATCCTGTGAGAAGATAATGATATGTTACCAATCCACATACTGTGATGGAAGAGGTACATGGCAGGGAATGTGTTGTGTTGTTTGATGGTTGATGGTATTCTGGGACCATTTTATCCTCAGAAAAAAAACCTCTTACCTTGATATGCTCAGGCTGTTACTATGACTGGCTGACTCCCGAGACACAGTCTTTTTCCAGCAATATGGTGCACTGTGGCAGATGTTGCGGACCAGGTGTTACGAGGTATGCTGAAATGGCAGGGGTGGTCCTATTCCCTGGTGTTCTAGGCCAACAGGCATTAGAAACGTGGGCTTGTTTCTGTGAGCACATACCAAGGACAGAGTCTAACAAGCAGCTGTCAACCACATCAAAAATTTAATGAACAAAATCATTTCTGTCCTTGCCACAGGTGATGCAGATATAATGTGCTGAATGTGGATCGATCCTGATAACAGACTGGAAATTGTGCCCACATGTTGAAATTGATTAAACTGCATAAAACTTTGTGACAATACCTTAGGTCTAATTTGTTTGCATGCTGTTACACAACATAAGTGTTCTGTAACTTTTGAGACACTCTGTTTATCCTCTGCCCATAGCAGGTTAAAAACCTTATTGTGCTGTCAGAGCCCTTGATATGTTCTCAGAAAGAGGCTAAACCACCACACATTTCAAGTCACCTGCTGTCCAGTTTATGTGGTGTTTGCTGCACTGACAACATATACATTTTTATGCCTCAATAGTCTTCTGCAAGGGTCCCACTGCATGCAACTTGCCATCACATTATTTGGTTGAAAACTAGTAGACATGGGTCTGCAGTGATTCCTGTTGTGTTTGAGACTGACTGTCAATGGCAACTTACAATGTTCATCTCGATGACTAACTACGAGTTAGGATCTTAATGTGGCCACATTGTGTGGTGCAACATTCCTTGTAGACAAGCATTTGGGAGAGAATAATCCCATACGAGGAGGGTTGAGGAAAGAGCATGTAAAAGGCACATTATAAAATATGTGATGAAGGGAGGCAAATAACGTTGAGTAGCATCTATCGACCCACTTCACTGAGTGGTCAGCATATCTGACTGCCATGCAGTTCATTTCCAGTCATGTCGCACCTTCTCTCTGCTCAGGGAGTGGGTGATATGTTGTCCTTATTATTGATTCATCATCGCCAGCATGAAAGTCACCCACCGTGGTGTCAACAGAAAAGACCTGCAACTTGTCAGCGAAACTTACCCAGCAAGTGACTCCCAGGTATCAATGTCCATATGACCACTTCATTCCACCTAGAATTAGAAAGGGAAACGTACCAAAGAGGAACAGTGACCAAATATGCTAAATGTGTTGGGCTATAAACAAACAAGGATACTATTTCAAAATTTAAAAGCTTTTGTCTACCTTGGTCACCAAAGTCTGAACATTATGGCCTTTCCTCAGAAACATACAGTGATCAGAAGTCCAAAGTAGCAACCGAAAAAAGATATCTTATCAGTGTACTATCAGATATGAGGCTCCTCTGAAATTGTCTATGGAGGTTTTTTACTTTCTCCTACATAAAGGGTGAGATGAACTCCACTGATAAAATTCAATTGGTGGTTCAAAGATGTTTTATGAGTGTTTTGGTACAATGGATCTTGGTCTCCTGTGGCTCACTGCAAAGTAATAATGTAATTATGATTTATTTAGTTTGTTACCTTCATTTCTTCTGAAAATACACTGTCCAGCAGACACGTTAATGTGACTACCCGTCAAGACCTCGAATAACCTCTTTTTGCAGTGCACACCGTTGCGAGACATGCAGGAGGAGATTCATGGAAATGATCATATGGCATTAATGACTGGCAGACCCCATCCAGGCTCAATCAGTTGCCTACTGCAATTCTTTTCATTTTATGCTGCTTTTGAGACATGCTTGTTGATGACAAGAACAACACAATGCCCACTTTCCAAGGACACAAAAATCCCGTATCAAACTGGGCTCCCCCACGTGGCTGTGAGGTTCTGTATTAACAGGGGTGTGGAGCCATTACGATTTCATTGCCAAGTCCAGGTGTTCTAGGTTTCTCATGTGAGGATCCACGGACAATACACCCTGGCAGGGGGGTTCCCACAGATTCTCAGTTGGTTTATATCCGAGTCTTTGGTGGTTAGAGGCATGTGATAAACTCGTCCTGTTGCTGTTTGAACCACACATGAGCTGCGAGCTGTGTTGCATTGTACTGCTGGTAAATGTCACTATGCAGAATAAAAACAAACGGTGTGTACGGGTGGACACGGCCCTCGAGGACAGACGGATACATCTGTTGATCCTTTGTGCCTCCCAGAATATCATCACCACCCAGGGAATGCCACAGACTCCCTCACCTGTTGTGCCCCATTCTGACAGTTGTTGCAGTGTGTTTTGCTTTCAGACATTTAACAATGTGCATTCCAATAGCCATCTGTCATTTGAAATGCCTCTCAGTTCATTTGGGTGGTCAGTTGTTTAACAGATGCACGCCTCTGCAGCTGACATTCACCCCTGTCATCTGTGGCCCACGACTACACCACAGTATCCTCGGCACCAATTCTGAATAGCGCAATTTTGCTGAGCACAGTATACTTTAACCACACTGACATGCAAACAGTTTACAGACTTAGTCATTCCCAAATGCTTCCACCCTTTCCCCAAAAGCCAATGACAGTGCACATTTTGTCTCCTCCTTACAGTGACAACTGCACTGTTTTCTGTGGCTCCCAACATGCTTTGTATACCCTTCACTGCTAGTGGTGTTGTCTGTGAGTGGTTACTGCATGTCGATTTTGATTGCAGGCAGTGGTCACATTAATATTATGGACCAGACCATGTATCTACACAATAAAGAAAAAAACCCAGTGTAGCATATCAACTGTATTTTGTCAAAAATATGCAAGTTTTTTCCACAGAAACGAAAATTTCTAAATTCGTTCCCCTGTTGAAAAAGAGTGATAATCTTGAAACAGAAAACTGCAGACCTGTCTCACTTCTCCCAACTTTCTCTAAGGTTTTGGCGATACTAATCAAATATAGAGTGACACATTATCTTAATTATGGAATCTGATAAACAGTAATCAGCATGGATTTCTAGCTGGGAGTAGTAGCGAAACAGCTGTACTGGAAAAAACCCAAAGGAAATAATTAGTAAATTGGGAGAGGGGAAAAAGTGTTGTCAGGATAAATCTAGAGCTTTCAAAAGCCTTTGACACTGTTGACCACAGCATATGTTTGGAAAGCTTGAAGCTATAGGTATCAGAGGACCGGACCAAAAAGTGGCTTGAGTGGTATCTGGAAAAGAGGATGCAGGTGGTTGGAATTACAGCACCAAAAGAAGTCTATTAGGCCCCTTGCTGTTCCCCATTTACATTAATTATATTCATGTGCCAGAGAGAAAAGCTAGAATCAAGTTGTTTTGCTGAAGATACTAGTTTAATTGTTTGTTTTATGAAGCAGTCATTGCACACTATTGTGGACCATGTCCTACAAGATACACAAAAATGGCTCAGTGCTAACACTGAATGCAAAAAAAAACTAATTATGTGCAATATGTAAGAATAAGTGAACATGACGACCTACATCTCACTATGGAGGGAAACAACTTGAAAGAGTTCAGTGAGCAAAATTCCTGGGTATGCACATTGATGAGAAGATAAACTGGAAGGACCATGTGGTGAGCTTAGCACTAAAACCCAATTCAGCATGTTTTGTACTTGGAATAATTTCAAGAGTTTGTAGTAATGACTGTACCAGATTAGTATATTTTGGCTATTTCCAGTCAATTGAGGCCTATGGGATAGTATCCTTGAGGAAAAACAAATTGTTGTTTAAACGAGATTTTCAAATTACAAAAACACCCTATTCAGATAATCACCCAGAGCCCACATCAAACACGTTGTAGGCCCCTTTTTAAAGCATTGGAAATTTTTGCAATTCCATCATTATACATTCTGAAATGTCTGTCGGTGATCAAACAAAATCGCGACAAAATGAAAAACCAATACAGGTTACCATACACGGCAATGTAAAAATCTCCACTTACAGGCTGTAATAAGGACCCAAAATCAGAAACATGTATGTAATCAAGGAATCAAAATTTTTAATGCACTACCAAAACATATGAAAGAGCTGGAAAATTAAGATAAATTTAAAACTCTTATAAAGAACCACATGCTTGACAAATGTTATTACAGCATAAGTGAATAGCTGTGCACAAATGTATAAGGATTTAATTTCATGTGATGAACAAAATTTCATCAGTGAATGTGTCTTGCAAGCCCATAAGAAGATCAATAACCACATGATTAACAAATGTCACTAAAGTATAAGTGAATAGCTCTGCTCAACTGTAGAAAAATATATGATGTGGCAAATGAAATCACAACTTCAAGGAATAGGTCTGTCCAGCACATAATTTCTTGTGTCATAAAAACAGTTATTTGTTGTATATTGTAATAAAAATGAGGTAAATTAATATGAATACAGCACAAATTTGATCATTGGGATGTTGTGGTCTTAAGTCCTGATACTGGTTTGATGCAGCTCTCCATGCTACTCTATCCTGTGCAAGCTGCTTCCTCTCCCAGTACCTACTGCAACCTACATCCTTCTGAATCTGTTTACTGTATTCCTCTCTTGGTCTTCCTCTACGTTTTTACCTTCCCTGCTGCCCTCCAATACTAAATTGGTGATGTCTGAGAACATGTCCTACCAACCGATCCCTTCTTCTACTCAAGTTGTGCCACAAACTCGCCTTCTCCCGAATCGTATCCAATACCTCCTCATTAGTTATATGATCTACCCATCTAATCTTCAGCATTCTTCTGTAGCACCACATTTCGAAAGCTTCTATTCTCTTATTGTCCATGTTTCACTTCCATACCAGGCTACACTCCATACAAATACTTTCAGAAATGACTTCATGACACTAATCTATACTCGATGTGAACAAATTTCTCTTCTTCAGAAACGCTTTCCTTGCCATTGCCAGTCTACATTTTATATCCTCTCTACTTCTCATCAGTTATTTTGCTCCCCAAATAGCAAAACTCATTTACTACTTTAAGTGTCTCATTTCCTAATATAATTCCCTCAGTACCACCTGACTTAATTCGACTACATTCCATTATCCTTGTTTTGCTTTTGTTGATGTTCACCTTATATCCTCCTTTCAAGACACTATTCATTCCGTTCAACTGCTCTTCCAGGTCATTTGCTGTCACTGGCGAACCTCAAAGTTTTTATTTCTTCTCCATGGCTTTTAATACCTACTCCGAACTTTTCTTTTGTTTCCTTTACTGCTTGCACAATATACAGATTGAATAACATCGAGGAGAGGCTACAACCCTGTCTCATTCCCTTCCCAACCACTGCTTCCCTTTCATGTCCCTCAAATCTTATAACTGCCATCTTGTTTCTGTACAAATTGTAAATAGCCTTTCGCTCCCTGTATTTTACCCCTGCCACATTTAGAATTTGAAAGCAAGTATTCCAGTCAACATTGTCAAAAGCTTTCTCTAAGTCTACAAATGCTGGAAATGTATGTTTGCCTTTCCTTAATCTAGCTTCTTAGATAAGTCGTAGGGTCAGTATTGCCTCATGTGTTCCAATATTTCTACGGAATCCAAACTGATCTTCCCCGAGGTTGGCTTCTAGTTTTTCCATTCATCTGTAAAGAATTTGCGTTAGTACTTTGCAGCTGTGACTTATTAAACTTATAGTTTGGTAATTTTCTCATCTGTCAACGCTTGCTCTCTTTGGGATTGGAATTATTATACTCTTCTTGAGGTCTGAGGGTATTTCGCCTGTCTCATAAACCTTGCTCACCAGATGGTAGAGTTTTGTCAGGACTGGCTCTCCCAAGGCTGTCAGTAGTTCTAATGGAAGGTTTTCGACTCAGGTCTTTCACTGCTCTGTCAAACTCTTCATGCAGTATCATATCTCCCATTTCATCTTCATCTACATCTACATCTCTTCCATTTCCACAATATTGTCCTCAAGTACATCACCCTTGTATAGACCCTCTATATACTCCTTCCAACTTTCAGCTTTCCCTTCTTTGCTTAGAACTGAGTTTCCATCTGAGCTCTTGATATTCATACAAGTGGTTCTCTTTAATTTTCCTGTAGGAAGTATCTATATTACCCCTGGTGAGACAAGCCTCTACATCCTTACATTTGTCCTCTACCCATCCCTGCTTAGCCATTTTGCACATCCTGTCGATCTCATTTTTGAGACATTTGTATACCTTTTTGCCTTCTTCATTTACTGCATTTTTATATTTTCTCCTTTCATCAGTTAGGTTCAATAACTCTTCTGTTACCCAAGGATTTCTAGCAGCCCTCATCTTTTTTCCTACTTTATCCTCTGCTGCCTTCACCACGTCGTTCCTCAAAGCTACCCATTCTTCTTCTACTGTATTACTTTCCCCCATTCCTGTCATTTGTTCCCTTATGGTCTCGTTGAAGCTCTGTACAACCACTGGTTCTTTCAGTTTATCCAGGTCCCACCTTTTTGCAGTTTCTTCAGTTTTAATCTACAGGTCATAACCAATAGATTGTGGCCAGAGTCCACATTTGCCCCTGGAAATGTCTTACAATTTAAAACCTGTTTCCTAAATCTCTGTCTTACCATTATATAATGTGAAATTTTGCAGTATCTCCAGGTCTCTTCCACATATACAACCTTCTTTCATGATTCTTGAACCCAGTGTTAATCATAGCTAAGTTATGATCTGTGCAAAATTCTACCAGATGGCTTCCTCTTTCATTTCTTCCCCCCCAATCCATATTCACCTACCACGTTTCCTTATTTCCCTTTTCCTACTACCGAATTGCAGTCACCAATGACTATTAAATTTTCGTCTCCTTTCACTATCTGAATAATTTCTTTTACTTCATCATACATTTCTTCGTCATCTGCAGAGCTAGTTGGCATATAAAGTTGTACTACTGTGGTAGGCGTGGGCTTCGTGTCTATCTTGGCCACAATAATGCGTTTACTATGCTGTTTGTAGTAGCTTACCCACACTACTATTTTCTTTATTCATTATTTAACCTACTCCTGGTTACCCCTAATTGATTTTGTGTTTATAACCCTGTAGTCACCTGACCAAAAGTCTTGTTCCTCCTGCCACCGAACTTCACCAATTGCCGCTATATCTTACTTTAACTTATCCATTTCCCTTTTTAAATTTTCTAACCTACCTGCCCGATTAAGGGATCTGAAATTCCACGCTCCGTTCCGTAGAACGTCAGTTTTCTTTCTCCTGATAACGACATCCTACTGAGTAGAGATCCGAATGGGGGATTATTTTACCCCCGAAATGTTTTACCGAAGAGGACGCCATCATCATTTAACCATACAGTAAATGTGCATGCCCTCGGGAAAAATTTCTGCCATAGTTTCCCCTCGCTTTCAGCCATTCGCAGTACCAGCACAGCAGGGCCGTTTCAGTTCGTGTTACAAGGCCAGATCAGTCAATCATCCATAATGTTGCCCTGCAACTACTAAAAAGGCTGCTGCCCCTCTTTAGGAACCACACGTTTGTCTGGCCTCTCAACAGATACTCCTCCGTTTTGGTTGCCCTATGGTACGTCTATCTGTATCACTGAGGCAAGCAAGCCTCCCCACCAACGGCAAGGTCCATGGTCCATGGTTCATGGTTCATTGGGATGATGATAAATAAAAGTTGCGAGTGGATGAGTGTGTTATGCATTGCAAGGCAAAACACAGCCAACTGGGCACGGTATAGCAAGAGCCAACGCTGCAGCACACTACTGGAACAGAAACCTTTATCATTTTCCACTATGGAAGTGTTTAGAGAACGTGAGCTTAAGTCCTAAACGAACATAGTGTGGATGTGTAAGCCCTCAGCCTTCGTGCACTAAATTCTTCTCATCTCAGTACCACAGCTTTCGCCATCGGCGTAACCGTGGAATGCAGTAAGGGGTTGGCTGTTCGACCACAAGAAGCGGCAGCCTGCCCTGAGTTACAAGGGGCTAGCGGAAATTCGCGGGGATAGTCAGCTGCACTGTTTTGCTGCTTTACCTACAACTCAGACTATTGTGGTCGTGACATTTCTTATACCTATTAAGTGTTGCAACAATGTATTTGTATGATTTCAGCTGTTACAACTGCGACTCTTTGGCATCACGGTAATAGGGTACGGCATTTTGTCGCCTGTTTTACTGCACAGTTTTATTTTTCGCTATCGATTTGCTGTAGTACCTTAGAACATATTCTGAGGTCAAACAGAACGACCTCAACGCGAGCCAGCATGAATTTCGAGAATATAGATCATGCGAAACCCAATTCACTTAAAAAGCACAGTTGTGCTGGTGAGTGAAATGCGTTTCGGAAATCAGTAAGCACCGTTTTCCCCCGTCTGCCTTGATCTCTGGTTTTCAGACTGTCGTTCGAGTCGGGTTGCACGTAGTCGATGTTTTCGGAATCAATGCTGCTTAGCAGGGGGGAGCTCATTCAGTCTGAGGTACCTCGTTACGCCTGAGTTCAGAATTATAAATTTTCTGCTTGACCAAGATTTCGTGCCACTGTGAAGACCAGCCTAGACTTCAGGTTGGCTCTAATGCCACTCTTGATTCCTTGTGGATGGCGTGGAAGTTAATGCTGATAATCTCTGAGAACTGTACACAGTCGTATGCGTGAATACAAGGTGCGCTGATAAAAAGTAAAACATTTATTAACTGTCGGCTGCTACTTGGATAATCAGCACGTGATTACCGACGCAAAAGGTAACACAGAGTTTGACAGTAGGCGTACAAAAAATATCTCGTGACCAAAGACGTAAGCGTAGTTATGGCGATTAGCTTCTTAAAAGTTTACACAAGTACAGATGGAAATTGTGCTCGATTATGTGATACAAATAAAGCAATATACTGATGTGAGTTGGGCGTTTTACTGCTCTGTAACTGGCAACAGGATCGCGTTTACGTGTAAGTTATCTGGGCATCACAACCAATTAAAATAAATCCTCCCCCCCCCCCCCATAAGCATAAAAAAGCAAATGTCGGACTTGGTAGTCTAGCGATAATGAGCGTGCAGGAACAGTAGAAGTCGCGAGTTCGAATCTCGGTGCCTTTCTTTTTTGTATTTTTAAGTGCAGTGTGCCATGTTTTTGGCTAAATATACCACTTAATCTTTTACCCTTGTTTTCGTCTGTCTGTTGCAGATCCTTTGCTTCAGGAACGGGGAGATGTATCAAGTTGAAATTTTTTTCACATACTGAGGTCGTGTTCCCTTCACGGTGTAAAATATACAGACCTAGAGGGCACTTTCTGTTGACCTACACTAATGAAAATTAGCAAGGAGCAAGGTTTTACAGTACACGTAAAGGAAAAATCCGAAAACTGGCAATTTGTTATTATATCACACGGAAATTGTTATCCAACATCGAACTTCAAATTACAACATCAGTAGTTCTGCGTTCATGTTGACTGGGTCCCAATACTAAACGTCAAATATCGCGCAAGGAATGGCAGTATTGTGTTTCGGAATGTAGCCGTCATCAGATACCCATATGCGATTACTGCATGTGCATATGTCGTTCAAAGTTGCATGTGAAGCAAAATTTCGCAGAATAGACGCAGTTAGCCTCAATGCAAAACTTCTAATTACTCTAATAACAGTAATACTTAAATATCTTCAACATTTCGCGGTCCTGTCACCAACTGTATAAACATTAATTTTAATAATGAACAGTCTCAGTTGCACCGTTTATCTAGAATTTACCTGTGTTTCAGTCGGGATAACCCAACCTTCTTCACAATAACATATCTACTGTCTGTCCATAGTGGACATCGCCAAGTTAATACTACTAATTCATAAACTATCGCCAGACTGTAAAACTTATCTGGCACTGCCTCGGCCCCACTTCGCGACCGCGATACGGCAGCCACGAGCGCTGTACTGGATCTCCACTATGAACACACAGTAAACACTGTTATTCTGAAGAATGTTGAGTTACCCCTACTGAAACCTGGGTTAAGTCTAGGTAAGCGGTGCAACAGAGGCTGTTCATTATTAAAATAATAATACTGGTCGCCTGCTTCCTGCATGACTTTGTCACATTTATACTATTAAAATGAAAACATTCTCGAAAATATTTTAATCCGTGGGATCGGTATCTTGCCAGGATCAATGTCGATAACGGGTGAAAATAGTCGAGATTCTCTATTCCGGGAACGTATGAACTGTCTACATACATAATTAAGTTTGTATAACATCCCCACCGAGCGAGTCCATTTTTTCGTATATTATGCAATGTACCTTTTTTTTCTTTTGAAAATGTGTCTTAATGACGTGTAAGATTTGGCATTTCATGGATGACTGACATGCAATGATTCAAACCCATTACATTCTTATGCCTTGTCTTAAATAACAATGCTGCAATGAGACTGAAAATTGAAACCTATTACAGGGTTGCCACAACTTTCCCCCAAGTGAAAGACCTAAATTGTAAAAAAAAAAGTAATGACCTCTGTGTTTCTGAACGTGTGAACAAAAATCTTAAGTACTAACATCAAAATGTTGTGTAATGAACTGCTTGTAGATGGAGAAAGGAAGGCCAATGGTAGATATGTTTAATTAAGATCACTGATTTTATTTTCATAAAGTAAAACCCATTTGGTGACGAAAATATGCATTTTCTTGGAGTTGCGAGACACATTCCTGAAAGCAGTGATGGTATTTAAAATAATCTCAGAAAAAAGTAGGCCTCTCGAAATAAATGTACAAGGTGGGGAAGAGGTGTGTCAACCAACACTGTAGGTGACTGCTAATAAAATTATGCTTCTATGTTCGTAATTGTCGGTTATTACTCACTGAGTTATGTCTATTATCTACAGGTATTGTGTGATTTTTTTTTCTTTCAATAAATACATGACTTCATACTGTACAAACTGCCTGTAATTGCCACAATTTTTTTTTTCTTATCGTCCATTCTTTCAAATATATAAACTACTTTCGAAGTGCCAAAATATACTATAATAAATAAATTTTGTATCAAACGCCGCACTGTACAATGTACTTGCTGTGAGACAGTCACGATTCCCGAAATACATCGCCTGGGGCCGAGGAGGGGCACCACAGTCCTAGGTCCATGGTAGTACCCGCACATTAGTGGCAAACTATGGGCTTTGGATCGGCAGGCCCGATCCGTTAGAGAGACCCACAGAAATGGCCTGCAATTTTTGCCCGCCACGAAAGTCCATTCATGTGGCCAGCCATTCACATGTCACAGTCACCACGTCGATGAAATGAGACCGCGGCGATAACACACGCAACGGGTAACTCGAGCAAATACTCTGAGAGTAGTCAGCAACTCACCGTAATGATGATCGCTCGGGCACATAGAAAAGACCATCAAACTCTATAACTAAATTTTTGGCTACAGCCTTTGTCAGAAAACGAAAGTTGTTGTGACTTTTTTTTACTGCCAGTTCATTTGTCCAGTTGCGGAAGCTGTCAGGCGCTGACGCCACGCTGCAACACACCACTGCCAGGCGGGCTGCATCGAGCACAGCCCCTGTGAATCAGCAACTGCACAGTCCAGCGAGCTAAGAAAGTTGCGACTCGGTCTGCAGAGGTCCTTCGTGCACACGAGACACTAGAACAGGTGGTGCACACAACCGCGACAGTATCAGTGCTGCTGCGGACCTTTCGCTGCATCCACCGTGACTCGTGCGGCCTCTGGAGTGTAAGTGTGCCTCCCGGGCAGTCCCGTCGTAGCCGACAATTGGTGCCCAGCATCGACTCCGACTGCACGCCGCCTTCGCTTCCTGTCCACAGTGTTAACTATACAGACGGCGCTTCTACGAAATCGGAAAAAAATTAGATACACCATTTAAAGAATATTATGTTTTTGAAGAAAACTACACTGTCAAAAATTCCCTTTAACTAACAGCTAAAATTAAAAACTTTTCCATTTCTGATGATGGTAATTCCGTATCCTTTAACGTAGTTAATTTACTTGCTAACATTCACATTTATGAGACTATTAAAATTACTGATGAGAATCTTCTCCAACACAAAAACCTAATGTACAAGAAATTAAAGATGTCATTAGGTTATTACTTCTGATACTCTCCTACAACTATTTCCAGTTTAACGCTGAAATTTTTTTTACGACCTGAAGCCTTTGCCGTGCCTATTTGTGTAACAAGTACGCTTGCCAACAGTATTGTTAAACATCACAAAAGGCAGTACTTTAAGAAATTGGTGTGACCTGAGCAATTTTCCAGTCTTTAGGTACGGATCTTTCTGTGAGCGGTTGTATATAATTACTAAACATGGACCTATTGTATCAGCACACTCAGAGGAACTTGACTGGTATACAATCTGGAACGGAAACCTTGCCTTTAATAAGTGATTTAAGCTGCTTTGCTACACCGAGGATATACACTTCTATGCTTCTCATTTTGGCACTTTCTGTTGACTGGGCTTCATATTCTTTGCTGAAGGAGTTTCGGAAAACCACGTTTCTTAACTCTACTTTAGTGGCACTGTCATCAGTGACTCCACTGTTACTTTCGCCCAGTGAAGGTACTGATTGCGTCTTGACACTGGTGTACGCTATGCATGAACAGAATCTCTGGGTTTTTCGCCACATTTCGAAACAGAGTTTTGTTGCGGAAATTATCAAGAGCATCTCGCACTGTAGTAACCGCTATATTTAGAACTTCTGCAAAACATTGCCAGTGTTGCGGATTTTGGATTCTTTTAGATTTGGCATGCTTTTTCGTTACTTCTGCAACAGCGATTTCACCCGTTTTGTCCATGGGGGATCAGTACCATCACTTATTAATCTATGTGGTATATATATCTCTCAATTGCAATCGATACTATTTCTCTGAAATCATTCCACATCTTTTCTACGTTTACATGATCAGATCGGAAGGAGTGGAGGCTGTTTCCTTAAAAATCGTTAAGAGCATTGTCAGCTTTTTTTAAACAGATGTACTTTAAGTTTCTTTTTGATGGTTGTAGGTGTTACAGTATTCAGTGTAGCAGCAACTGCCTTGTGGTCGCCAATCCCTGTATTCGTCATGATACTACCTATTCATCCAGGAATATTTGCTGCTAAGAGGTCAAGTACGCCTTCGCAATCATTTATGCTTCGAGTGGGCTCACGAACTAATTGTTCAAAATAATTTTTTTAGAAAGCATTCAGTACAATTTCGGCTGACGTTTTATGCGTACCGCCGCCTTTAAAGGTATAAATTTTCCAGCATATCGAGGATAGATCGAAATCAACACCGACTATAATTGTGGGAGTGGGGTACCGATTTGAAATGAGACTCACGTTTTCTTTGAACTGTTCAGCAACTATATCCTCTCAGTCGGGGTCGGTAAAACGATCCAGTTTAGTCCGATTGACAAGTACAGCCTCTACCCAAACTATTTCGCAGGAACTATCTACTTCAGTTTCACTACAAGGTAAACTACTTCTGACAGCAATAAATACTCCAGCACCAACTATGTTTAATCTATCCCTTCTGAACGTGGTTAGGTCGTTTGAAAAAATTTCGGCTTAACTTATTTCCGGCTTTAGCCAGCTTTCCGTACCTATAACTGTTTGAGAGCTTCAGTGCTTTCTATTAGGGCCTGGAGCTCTGGTTCTTTCCCAACACAGCTACGATAATTTACAACACCGATCGTTTCTACAACCTCCTTACTGTGTGTTACCTGCCCCCTTTTAGACAGACGCCATTTCTATGTTTTCCTGAGACCCTCTAACCTAAAAATGCACCCCAGCCGCCCCCACTACCCGTGTAGTGGACTCCTGACCTATTAAGCGGAATCCGGAAACCCACCACCCTATGGCTCAAGTCAAGGTATCTGAGGCCTACACAGTCACATAACCGCCTGATCCTATTATTCATACCTTCCACTCGGCTCTGCACCGAAGGACCACAGTCGGTTCTGTCGATGATGGTGCAGATGGTGAGCTCCGCTTTAATCTCGCAAGCAAGACTGGCAGTCTTTACCATTTCCGCTAAACAAAAGGAGAGAGAATCTCCTACAATCCAAAGCGACACACGCCATTGGCACCGAGTTGGGCCACCACCTGCAGTTGGGTGCACCCTGTACTCTTCATGGCATCCGGAAGCACTCTTTACAAATCAGGACTGACTCCCCCACCTTGTGCACACTGCCGTCGTTCCCCTCCTTGGCAGCCATGTTACTAAGTGGGCCAATTACGCACCTATTATTGAAGTTCCGAACTACCAGCAAACTCACCTTCTGTGAACACGCAGAATTTGCGTTCCAATAAGCTTCCTCTGGAGGCCCTACGATCGGCCCCTCGCAAAGTCTTTCGCTGCCTGCCAGGCTTTGGAATGATCTCTCAGTCGACCACAGGTGAGGGATCAACCTCAGCGCTGCAGACCAACATAAATGTAGGATAATGACATCACTGCTGCTCAAAGATCTGCAGTCAGAGAAGACAACTCCAAATGCAAGGGGAAAAGACACAAGAATGCTGTAAGTAAATATCAGAGACTTATCTATTATAAAGAACGTTCCTAGATGTTGAAAGCGACCAAAATTGTAATTTCCACTTACGAGATTTTAAAAGAATTAACTTATATGGTAAAATAAACCAAGTCTGCTTTTCTTCATGGTTACGTGACGTTACGTATATATCTGTTTTGTATTTTTATTCGTCCATGCCTTTCGTTTAAGCACTCACTCAAGCTAAACAGGTCTCTGCTGCCAAGTCATTATCAATTGTCATCGATGAAGGGTGAAAACAAAGGAAAGAGTATTCACTTTCTTTTGCCTGATGGCGGATTTAGGGAGTTGGGATGCATGGCAAAAGCGCATTCTTACGCGACTTTTATTTTTACCAAAGTACTTTTATACCGTAACAGCGTTGTGTACGTTGATTATGACTCTATGATCATACTGATATACTAAAAAGGACAACCAAACCAGCTTCCACTGCAACGTGGATAGTAGTACAAAAAGATTTGTTTTTACTTTTTAGACATTACTCCTGAGTAGAAAATTCGAAGCGCAAGGGACCGTTACAATCGAGTCTGCACAATTCGAAGTTCGAATAATTAATTCTATTTAACTCGACTTTAGATGAAATCAGGAAAAATCGAAATAAAATTTTGATTTTCTTTTTACTAACGTATTTCCAGTTTTCTTACATGTTATTTGCTTTAGTATTTGAAACGGAAGGTACACACAAATGTTCGAAAATACATAAATTCAGCTTCATTCATTTTTCAATGCTGAACCAACTGTCACGAATGGTTGCCTTTGGTCAATTAAGTTTCTCATAAAGGACCTTATGTCTTTGGAGCTAGCTTGTCACTCCTTATTTGTATCTGAGACTTCGGTTCCCAGACTAACCCTAAATGACTTAGCGTTCCGTTAAGCTATAACCTCCGACAAATACCTTTTGTACCCTGCATTGAGTAAGGCAATACCATAAGCTTTCGCCTCGCCCAGTCTGCTTGCTCCCGCTTTTTAATACTTATCAGCAACATTATCTTTCCGCTCGATGATCGTTTGCAGCATGGATGGTGGAATCCCGAAACAATTCGTTACCTGCTACTTCTCGTTGCATTCCACAGCGTCGAATCTCGTTTCTGTTTTACGAATGTCGGAAACTTCCTGGAAAATATCCTAAAGTGAAAAACGTCTACTTTCTCCTTGGTCGAAGTTTCTTGTGTGACAAAATGGCGTCAGTTTTGAATCACTATTAATTACGAGACCGACAGTGCGCAAACAAAGGTTAAGTCCACGAGGTTGTCACTTATTGCCTGTGTTTGCATATGCGGGTCATTGTTAAGAATCATCTTTGTGTAAAATTATAAACTGGTGTAGCTGTAAGCTAGGATTCTCATTTGTGTGTCATTGCGATGAACAGCTTAGGGAGCGCCGCTAGGAGTAATAGAAAATAAAAGTATTCGCCGGAATATAAACGAAAATCTATATTGAGTTTAAACCTACGACACAAAGGAAGAGTTCGTCTCAGGACTTGTAAATATGCTCTAAATTACAGAAAACGCGAGAAAAGCCCTCCCAGAAGCCTAAAAAGGGCAGCGCTGAGAGAAGGCGACAGCTCCCTCAGAGTGGGAAAAAAGGAAGAAATTGCGCAACGCGATAACGTACACAAAGGCTATATCGTACCCCAGCCACTGAAAAGTCCAAAATTGTGAGTGTGACCACTGTAATAAAGAAATTGATAACTAAATTTCATATTAATATGAAACACATGTTACGATTTTATCCCGACGTTTTCACGAAAATTCTACGGCGCAGACCTGAACTGCACACACATAAATTTATTTGCAACGGATTAATAATATGCTGTGGTATTTCGTGCATTGTTAAAACAACTGATGAAACAGACAGAATTATCTGGTGTAAGCTAGGCGTTGACTTGTAATTACAGAATGTCTGCGGGTCGCTCTGTTATGACAGTCGACTCGATTAGTGAAGAAGTTGCTTCGGTTTTCTCGAGGCATTTGGGAACAGGTTGAAACAAACGATTAACAACCGTCGACTGCATACAGTCGCAAAGGCTGATTTCAAATGTCTTTGGTAACTGTAAAGCTACTTCACCTGGGTAGGGGGGACAGCTACCAGTCGGAGGTAAACACTTCCCCCTCACAGCGTTCTAAAGTTGCCGGCTTCACTATGCCACTCAGCGTCCAATGTAAACACAGCCGACAACAGGAAGTGTGACAGGACTACCAGACCGAGTTCAGAGCAGGAAACGGCCGGGGTCCCCGGTGGTCTAGTGGTAAGGGGGTCTGGAACGTTCCAGCGCCTCGGCTGGGGCTATTCGCCCCAGCCGGGCCGGGGTTCAATCCCCGGCCGGCGCTGGAATTTTCAGACTTCCGAACACTAGCCTCCACCTCTGCCCTGGCATGTGGCGCATGCCGGGCACCCCCGTGGGGTCCGTGCTTCGGATCCCACGTGGAGCTCACTCCCACACTACAAAATATACCTCATTATGCTGCTGCAATCACTTATTTTAAATTTTAATATGCACACTTTCTTCACCAGGCCACATCTACATATATTTTCCAGGTACTCTCTACATAACACATCTCACTGTCACAAGAAACTGCTACTACATGTATCATGAACATTTGTAGTATTGCAACAATGAAATAAAATCCTCTCTAAAAAACTAATAAGTTTTATTTTCCTTTTTGTGCTAAATGCTGCTAAGATGAATACCAAAACAGCTTTCATTTTCTTGTAGGTAATTATGAAAGTAAGTTTGGCTATAATACTGATACGTATTTACTTAGCACATTCCCAGTGCTGAAACAGAATAAATTATCTCAATGTCAAAGAAATGCAAAGTATTATTTCAATACCATCACACAAGATATTTTCAGGTGTCTCAGTCTGCCTTTTCTTTTTAGTATCCTGATTGATAATACGATAATAAATAAATTCTGAATCAGAAAACGTTTCGTAACAGTTCACACTCAATGCCATTTATAAGTGTATATTGTCAGTAATTGTAGTTTCAAAACGAACACAGGCCTTTTTTTCAAATTATTCAAGTGTCAAAATGAGATTATGATAGGACACAGGTCACAAATGAGATTAACTCTTCGTTTGTATGCTACAGGATAATTTTCCTGGTCTTATGTCAGCTGAATGCTAAATTAAACAGTTAACATTTAAAAAAACGAATTTTACTGACAGGTCTACATGTCTCATATAATATTTCTGTTGGTAGTTTCATGACAACCTCTCAGGCTCAGCTTTATATAAAAGTATCTTGCAGGTCAGAAAAGAAATTTTATTACTACCTCTACAGATTCCATTGGTCTGTTGTTGTTGTACTATTGTTGCATTGCGAGAGAGAGAGAGAGAGAGAGAGAGAGAGAGAGAGAGAGAGAGAGAGAGAGAGGGGGGGGGGGGGGACTGCTACTATAGCTGTTTTCTTTTGCTATTAAATTCCGTGCCATACCTCCATTCTAAATGCTAAAAGGCGTGGATAAAACTTTTAGCAATACTATTTCCTTTTCACCACATCGCTGCTAGGTGTCGCTACTGGTCCCTCACACAGTCAGTTGTCTGTAGCGCAGGGCTTCGCTACCAGAGGGCTGTAGCCGAGCTGGCGACGACTCACTCTGCCGGGATTTGCTGCTCCACTCCTGAACGAGTACGCCAGCTGAGATACCCGCTAAATCCTCACACTAAACGAGAAGCGTAATAGCACCAATACTACATAAGGCAAATCGTGATCAGCGAAACCACCACTATTATAACTGCTTGCTGAAAATACTGATACAAACTATTTACAGCGGAAGGGAGCACCTTACCGAAGCCGATCTAGAGGAAAATCCATTTGGAGGGAACAGAACCCATATCTATAACATCTTTAGATACAGAAACTTTTGACAATGTTGGCTAGAAAATGCTGTTTGAATTTAAGATGCAACCATGAATTAAATATAGCGAGAGAAACATTACTTAGAACTCCACCAGAAATGAGACAGAGGCTGTACAAGTCGAAGGACATAAAAGTAAGGCAATACGTGAGAAGTGAGTGAGACAGCGTTCTAGTCCATTGCCTGATGTTATTCATTCTATATGCAGGGTGTTTCACACTACTCGGGACTGTACAGGCGATTTAACTGATCAAGTTTTACATAGGAATCCTGAAAACGTCATCTTGCGATGCTACAGAACGTCAAAGTTATAGGAACCGGCATCTACAAAAATAGATGGATCCCACGAAGATGTTACAAACTTTCTAAGATGATGCAGATGGATAAATGCGTACATTTGTGATTATGTCCTTGCACCGGAAAATTATAACAGAAAACCTTTCTGTTACCTCTGACAGTATGTACCGTTATCGTTGTTGCTAGGATGTAGGACAGGAAACTTGCAGAGGCGGTGGTATGGAACGAAAGAAGAAAACAATGTGCAGTACACATAGGCTGTAAGATGCATACATCATGAACCATGAGCACTTGTTCATCATCGCTTGCGTGAAAGCCATCTCCACTATTGAACAAGTGCTTACAGCTCCAGAATTATGCAGTTTAGAGTCCATGTTTACTGCACTTTTTTTCTTGTTTCGGTCTATACTGCCGCCTCTGAACGTTGCCTACCCTACAATCCTAGCAACAACAGTACCAGTACTTGTATTCCACTGTCAGAGGCAGGATAACGATTTTGACTTACAACTTTCGACACGTTTGTTTCCGGTACAGGGGCCCTTACCTCAAATCGATACATTTGTCTGTTTCCATCATACTAGGAAGTTTGTAACACAATCACGGATCATCTTGCATATACATACATTTACCGGAGCTGGCGCCTGTGACTTTGATGCTCCACAGCGTCGGTGGGTGACGTTTGCAGGCATGAGTTTCTAAGTAAAACTGCAAGCTCTAGAAGTGTTGTGGCTCAGTGGTCTGAAGAAGATGATTCTTGCGAGGAAGGAAATATATTTGAAGATGCAAGTAGTGAATAATTAGCCAATGAACCTGCAGATGTGAATATTGAGGCAAATGGCAGTCCTTCCGATAATATTACTTCATCAGAGTCTGAAAATGGAGCACCATCACAAAAAGGTATAAAAGACCACACATACATTAGTCGGAATGGAGCGATTTGGAAATTAGATCCTCCTGCAACTTTTCGTACGCCTGTCCATAACATCGTAAAGAAGGCACCTAGTCCAGCCCTTGGTTTGAATACCTGTAAACATAAGGATGCCTGGGACTATTTCATCTCAAAGGAAATGATTATCTGCACAAATATTGAAGGCAGAAGAGTGGCTGCTTTACGTGGAAAAACGTTTTGCTTGCTGGAATGGTGGGTTTTCTTGGTCTTTTACTTCTTTCTGGTGATGAGAAGACTTGGGATGTCCTTATTAGAGAATTATTCTAGGATGAAAAGGAAAATCCTACATAGAAGGCCACCTTGTCAGTAAATAGATTCGAGGATATAAGGAGAATGATTAGATTTGATGACAGGCGTACCCGTGATGCTCGATCTGCAGATGACGCAGCAGTTCGCTATGTATGGGCACTATTTCTTGACAAGTGTAGAAATAGAATGAATCCCAATCATTCGCTCACAGTTGACGAACAGCTAGTCCTAATCCGTGGAAGATGCAGCTTCACCCAGTATATGCCCTCTGAACCAGCCAAGTGTGGCATAAAAATATTTTTGTTATGTGATCATATGCTTTAGAAGGAAGCCCCATGAATTTATTCAGAAAAATCTTGGATTGAATGTAGTGAAAGATCTTGCGAAAAGCATTCAATGATCATCAAAAAATATTACCGTTGACAACTTCTTTACTAGTATGCTTCAGAAGCAAATTACAGTGGTGGGAACAATCAAACAAAATAAACCAGAAATTCCTAATGAGATGAAACCATCAGTCTCAAGAGCAATTCATTCCTCTTTGTTTGCATTTATAGGTGTCATTACAATGGTGAGTTATCTTCCCAAAAAGAAGAAGTCTATAGTTCTCACTAGTACAATGCAATACGACAGAAACATTGATGAAACTCATGCAATAAACTTCTATAACTCTACGAAGGGTGGAGTAGATAAATGGACCAGAATATTCGTTATTACACTTGCAAGAGACAAACGAGAAGATGTCCATTTGCATTATGGATGAATATGAAGGACATCGCAGCAATGACCACTGAAATTTTATTTTCCGCCCAACATCTGACATACCATAGTGGAAGAAGTAATAAAAGGCGTTTGTTCCTAAGAGGTTTAGCGGAGGAAATGGTAATACCTCTAATGGAACTTCATATTCAGATCCCTAATCTTCCAAAGAAAATCGTTGATGATATGCGAAGATGTCATATTGCCGAACCAACTACATGTTTCAGGAAAAAGAAGAAGATGCAATTATTGTCCATATTAGAAACACAGGAAAAGTGCTATGACATGCATTAAGTGCAAACCCAACATTTGTAAGGAACATAGTGGCGTTCTTTGTGCTTCTTGTTTGTCACATGTCGAAAACTAAGAAAGATGCAATTTTATGTGAACAATGAATAATAACTTTTTATAAAAATATTGCCTATACACATAATACTGTGAATAATGAGCATGTTTTAATTGAAGAAATTGGTTGTAACAAGTGTTTTAAAATGTAAACTGCAAGTTATAAGTGAATTAATAAAATAATTTGTATATGTTGTTTGTAAAGGAAAGTAACTAATAAAAATTCACTCTTAGAGTTTTATATATAAGAAATGTTAATCAGGCCCACCAGATCCTGTCACTGTATCTTAGGAATCTTGCGATATGACAAAAAATTTGATAGAACGAAATTTAACTCCAAAGAATGAATATGTGGAAAGAGGAAAATTTTAAATTAGGTCAGGGCCTTGGAGACACTGCATATGCATTCACGTGTGTTTTCGGCACCATGCATCCTACCGTTAAGAGAAACAGAATGTTTGCATAAAGGCAAACCGCCGGGCTGTCCCCGAGTGAATGATACAGACGTCGAACGCATCCGCCATAGTTTCACGAGGGGTCCGCAGAATTCCGTTCGCCGTGCAGCTCGACAGCTCAGCACGCCCCCGACGTCCGTCTGGCGTCTATGCGTCGACGTTTCTGCATCAAACAAGAGGGTAACAAATGATGGGACTGCATGGAGAGCTACATGTGAAGACCTGCCCTAGGGCAGAACACTCATGGTGGTGGTGGTGGTGGTGGTGAAGAGGAGACTTATGTAGGATATTTTGCAAAACGCCCATTTTCTTGTAATCCAAATTTAAACAAAACATAGGCAGCTTATAATTTGTAGTCTATAAACGACCGTGAATTGCGTGACAGATGGAACTTGCCAGTATACCAGTTATTAGGACTTATTCCCACTCCACTGACGTATGGAGCGTGCGAACTGTGGCTGCTTAAAAGCCTCTGTGCGTGCTGTGCGATGAAGAGCGGCTCTCTTGCAGAGTCTGGCACTTGAGTTTGTCAACCATCTCCGTAACGCTTTCACGGTTACCAAATAACCCTGTGACGAAACGAGCCGCTCTTGTTTGAATCTTCTCTATCTCCTCCGCAAACCCGATCTGGTACGGATCCCACACTGATGAGCAATACTCAAGTATAGGTCGAACGAGTGTTTTGTAAGCCACCTCCTTTGTTGATGAACTACAGTTTCTAAGGACTCTCCCAATGGATCTCAACCTGGTACGCGCCTTACCAACAGTTAATTTTATATGATCATTCCACTTCAAATCGTTCCGCACGCATACTCCGAGATATTTTACAGAAGTAACTGCTACCAGTGTTTGTTCCGCTATCATATAATCATACAGTAAAGGATCCTTCTTTCTATGTATTCGCAATACATTACATTTGTCTATGTTAAGGGTCAGTTGCCACTCCCTGCACCAAGGGCCTATCCGCTGCAGATCTTCCGGCATTTCGCTACAATTTTCTAATGCTGCAACTTCTGTGTATGCTACAGAATCATCCGCGAAAAACCGCATGGAACTTCCGACACTATCTACTAGGTCATTTATATATATTGTGAACAGTAATGGTCCCATAACACTCCCCTGTGGCACGCCAGAGATTATTTTAACGTCTGTAGACGTCTCTCCAGTGACAACAACATGCTGTGTTCTGTTTGTTAAAACTCTTCAATCCAGCCACACAGCTGGTCTGATATTCCGTGGGCTCTTACTTTATTTATCAGGCGACAGTGCGGAACTGTATCGAACGCCTTCCGGAAGTCGAGAAAAATAGCATCTACCTGGGAGCCTGTATCTAATATTTTCTGGGTCTCATGAACAAATAAAGTGAGTTGGGTCTCACACGATGGATGTTTCCGGAATCCATGTTGATTCCTACAGAGTAGATTCTGGGTTTCCAAAAACGACATGATACTCGAGCAAAAAACATGTTCTAAAATTCTACAACAGATCGACGTCAGAGATATAGGTCTATAGTTTTGCGCATCTGCTCTACGACCCTTCTTGAAGACTCGGACTACCTGTGCTCTTTTCCAATCATTTGGAGCCTTCCGTTCCCCTAGAGACTTGCGGTACACGGCTGTTAAAAGGGAGGGCAAGTTCTTTCGCGTACTGTGTAGAATCGAATTGGTACCCCGTCAGGTCCAGTGGACTTTCCTCTGTTGAGTGATTCCAGTTGCTTTTCTACTCCTTGGACACTTATTTCGATGTCAGCCATTTTCTCGTTTGTGCTAGGATTTAGAGAAGGAACTGCACTACGGTCTTCCTCTATGAAACATCTTTGGAAAAAGATGTTTAGTATTTCAGCTTTACGCCTATCATCCTCTGTTTCAATGCCATCATCACGCCGGAGTGTCTGGACATGCTGTTTCCAACCACTTACTGATTTAACGTGAGACCAGAACTTTCTAGGATATTCTGTCAAGTCGGTACATAGAATTTTATTTTCGAATTCACTGAACGCTTCACGCATAGCCCTCCTTACGATAACTTTGACATCGTTTAGCTCCTGTTTGTCTGAGAGGTTTTGGCTGCGTTTATATTTGGAGTGAAGCTGTCTTTGCTTTCGCAGTAGTTTCCTAACTTTGTTGTTGAACCACGGTGGGTTTATCCCGTCCCTCACAGTTTTACTCTACACGTACCTGTCTAAAACGCATTTTACGATTGCCTTGAACTTTTTCCAAAAATACTCAACATTGTCAGTGTCAGAACAGAAATTTTCGTTTTGATCTGTTAGGTAGACTGAAATCTGCCTTCTATTACCCTTGCTAAACACGTAAGCCTTCCTCCCTCTTTTTATATTCCTATTAACTTCCATATTCAGGGATGTTGCAACAGCCTTATGATCACTAATCCCTGTTCTGCACATACAGAGTCGAAAAGTTTGGGTCTGTTTGTTATCAGTAGGTCCAAGATGTTATCTCCACGAGTCGGTTCTCTGTTTAATAGCTCGAGGTAATTTTCGGATAGCGCACTCAGTATAATGTCACTCGACGCTCTGTCCCTACGACACATCCTAAACATCTGAGTGTCCCAGTCTGTATCTGGTAAATTGTAATCTCTACCTAAGACTATAACATGCTGAGAAAATTGATGTGAAATGTATTCCAAATTTTCTCTCAGTTGTTTTGCCACTAATGCTGCTGGGTCGGGAGGTCGGTAAAAGGAGCCAATTATTAACCTAGCTCGGCTGTTGCGTGTAACCTCCACCCATAATAATTCACAGGAACTATCCACTTCTACTTCACTACAGGATAAACTTCTACTAACAGCGACTAACTCTCCACCACCGGTTGCATGCCATCTATCCTTTCTACCTGACTGTAACTTTGTAAAAATTTCGGCAGAATTTAACTCTGGCTTCAGCCAGCTTTCTGTACCTATAACGATTTCAGCTTCGGTGCTTTCTATCAGCGCTTGAAGTTCCGGAACTTTACCAACGCAGCTTCGACAGTTTACCATTACAATACCGATTGCTGCTTGGTCCCCGCATGTCCTGCTTTGCCCCGAACTCGTTAAGGCTGCCGCCCTTTCTGTACTTGCCCAAGGCCATCTAACCTAAAAAAACCGCCCAGCCCACGCCACACAACCCCTGCTACCCGTGTAGCCGCTTGTTGCGTGTAGTGGACTCCTGACCTGTCCAGCGGAACCCGAAACCCCACCACCCTATGGCTCAAGTCGAGGAATCTGCAGCCCACACGGTCGCAGAACAATCTCAGCCTCTGATTCAGACCCTTTACTCAGCTCTTTACCAAAGGTCCGCAGTCAGTCCTGTCGACGATACTGCAGATGGTGAGCGGTGAGCTCTGCTTTCATCCGGCTAGCGAGACTGGCAGTCTTCACCAAATCAGATAGCCAGGGAGGGTTTCCTCCGATCCATAGCGACACACATCATTGGTGCCGACATGAGCGACCACCTGCAAATGGGTGCAACCTGTACCCTTCATGGCATCCGGAAGGACCCTTTCCACATCTGGAATGACTCACCCCGGTATGCAAACGGATTGCACATTGGTTTTCTTCCCCTCTCTTGCTGTCATATCCCTAAGGGGCCCCATTACGCGCCTGACGTTGGAGCTCCCAACTACCAGTAAGACCACCCTCTGCGACTGCTCGGATCTTTGCAGACTGAGGGGCAACCCCTGGAACAGGACAAGCAGCCACGTCAGGCCGAAGATCAGTATCGGCCTGAGACAGCCCCGGACTTGCGCCCTTCTGAGCACAACTTGATTCCTGACGTGAATGTAGCGTTCTCGCTTTCCGCGCCTGGGTTCCCGGGTTCGATTCACGGCGGGGTCAGGGATTTTGTCTGCCTCGTGATGGCTGGGTGTTGTGTGATGTCCTTAGGTTAGTTAGGTTTAAGTAGTTCTACGTTCTAGGGGACTGATGACCATAGATGTTAAGACCCATAGTGCTCAGAGCCATTTGCACCATTTGTCGGACTTTGGGGTATTCGGTTCGGAGCTGTTATGGAGATACGTCAGACAATAGACCGCTCCATTCGAACTACCTATACAACTGGCGTAGTTAGGGGTATCTTGCTCTTTCGACATCACTGGCGATGGCTTATATACATGAGCTGTTCAAAAAATATCCGACCTTTTTTAATTGTTGAAATCAACAATGGTATCAGGGCGCGCATGGGCTCATGTTTTCAGGCATATTTAGCACACATACCTGATTTTCTCCACTACTTCGGAACACTTGCAAGTCGTACACGTTGGATTTAGTATTCTGAGCAAAATGACGTCTTTACATCACATTTGGCTCCAAGCTTGGCGATTCTCAAGTTGAAACCATCGTGTGTTTGTGGACAAAGTAATGGGTACTGCAGGGCTAAAGGAGTGGTACAACCATTTCAAAGGTAGCCGCTAATCAATGAAGACAGAAGCCAGTTAAGGTACGCCCGCAATATCCGCAAATCAGGTCGTTACTGATCCCGCAATATTGCTGGTGAAGCAGAATGGACGAATCACTATCAGAGAAGTTGTAGTCTAATCTAAAAGCCGTAAAGTCAACTAACTAACTAGGTGTTACAATAACTAACGTCCGCCCGCGGTAGCTGAGTGGTCAGCACGACAGACTGTCAATCCTAAAAGACCGGGTTAGATTCCCGGCTGGGTCGGAGATTTTCTCCGCTCAGGGACTGGGAGTTGTGTTGTACTAATCATCATTTCATCCCCATCGACGCGCAAGTCGCCGAAGTGGCGTCAAATCGAAAGACTTGCACCAGGCGAACGATCTACCCGATGGGAGGCCCTCGTCACACGCCATTATTATTATACAATAACGAACAACTTAAATTGGAAAGAACACATAGAAAATGTTGCGGTTAAGGCTAACCAAAGACTGCGTTTTATTGGCACAACACTTAGAAAACGTAACAGACCTACAAAGGACACTGCCTACACTACGCTTGTCCGTCCTCTTTTAGAATACTGCTGGGAAATGTGGGATCCTTAAAAGATAGGACTGACGGAGTAGATCGAAAAAGTCCAAAGACAGTCAGCACGTCCTTCTATTATCGCGAAATATGAGAGAGTGTGTCACACAAATGATACAGGATTTTGACTGGACATCTTTAAAAGAAAAGCGTTTTTCGTTGCGACGGAATCTTCTCACGAAATTCTAATCACCAACTTTTTCCTCCGAATGCGAAAATATTTTGTTGACACCGACCTACGTTGGGAGAAACGACCACAACGATAAAATAAGGGAAGTCAGAGCTCGTATGGAAAGACACAGGTGATCATTCTTTCCGGGTGCTATGCGAGATTGGAATAATAGAGACTTGTGAAGATGGTTCGATGAACTATCTGCCAGGCACTTAAATGTGATTTGCAGAGTATCCATGTAGATGCAAGTATAGGTGGTCACATTTTTGCTATCCCCTGTATGTGCATATCGCTTCACACGAACTTTGTTACCTCAATGTCGATTTCTGCATCATTTTCGAAATATGTGAGCTTTCTTATATTATCTGTAATGTTAATATACAACATGAACAGTAAGGCTCCCAACACACTTCCCTCTGGCACAAGTGGTTACTTTTACACGTATAGATGAACTCTCCATTCAGGATGAGATGATGTGTCCTCCCTACAAGAATATTTTATTGGCCGTACTTTATACGGTGCAGGCAAACGGTCAACTGCAATTGCTGTTTACTGTGCGGTAACCTCTAGCGTATCAGAAGCAGTTTAGGAACATTTTTTCAAATGAGTATACGCACTCGTATTTCGGCAGGTGCACAGTTTTGCCATTTCAATTTTTGCACGTTTCACAGATACCTTTTCGAAAATTTCGAGCAAAACAAATCGAAATCTTTATTACATCATGAAACAATGAAGAAGCAAATGCGGGTTTGTTCGCAAGCCCGAAGCAACATCTGGTACAAGAATCATGGATTTTAATAAAGTAGCTGTCGATAGGTTTTTTTCGTTGCTTACAGATGTAACTGACAATCACAAACTAATTACTTCTCAAATAACTAACTGTGATGGAACAGGCTTCTCGGTTAATGCTAAAAATTAATCGAACATCGCAGCTTGCAAAGGGAACCGTCCAGTGCGATCGTTAACCTCTGCAGAAAGGGGCGAAACTGCAACCATCCTCATTAGTACGTCAGCAAGCGGAGCTGACATTCCTCCTACGATTATTTTTCCACGAAAGAAGAAGCAGGAAGAATTTGAGTTATGACTGGCAGCAGGAGGTTGCGCTGAGGTCCACAGCACCGCATGGATAGCCACAGAGTCATTCTTTGTATGGTTTCCACAATTTGTGGTATTTTCTAAGGCATCAAAGCACGTCCCAGTTCTCCTAATATCAGATGGCCACTCAGCTCATACCACGAACAATGACGTTATGGACTACGCGAGGGAGAGTGGCGTTTCTTTACCACCACATTGCAATCACAGACTTCAGCCGCTTGATGTTTGTTTTATAAATCCTCGTTATAGTGATCAGCTTCGAATATGGCTGCGAAGCCACGCAGGGAAAGTCGTAACTATCTTTCAAATTTCAACGCTTTTTGGTTCAGCTTTCGTCTAAAGCGCAACAATGAAAACCGCTATTAAAGGATTCGAAGCTACTGCAATATGGCCCACGGACCCATCCATATTCACGACGCACACTTCCTCCCGGCAGACACAACTGACAGCGGACGTGATAGGCCGTCAGATAAAGAGGTTATTATATCTGAACAATTGGAATTGCCTCCACCTAGCACACCAGCTGAAAAAGACGACTCAAACGGGCTGGATAATCAAGCGGACGAGGTTTCAGCAAATTGTTACAATGAACTGCCGCCTAAGAATAACAAAGTTATTGAGGCTAATTGTTCTAATCTTGGGTGTTCTTTGATGACAACTGACAACACAACCTCCTCATTTCATATTTCACCTGAGATTCTGATTTTCTTGTCAAAAGTTAACGAAAGCAAGAAAAGAGCGAGACTGAAAAGGGGGAACAACGTTGTTTTAACTGATTCGCCGTACAAAAAAAGAGTTAAAAGTCATTAATGGGAGAAATAGAAAAAAGAACTTTGACAAAGAAGAAAGAGCAAACAGAAAACTTTTTGCGAAAGAGAATAAAATTAAGAACTCAAAAAAGAGAGAAAGAGTCTGAAGGTAAATGGAAAAAAGGAGAGAGAATACAATACTAACGAGAGTGATTACGAGGAAAGTTCTGACTGTCAATGTGTATACTGTGGTGGGTTATATTCAAAATCAGTTGGAGGTTGGGTCGCTTGTTCCACGTGCAAAAAATGGACACACGATTCTTGTGCAGGAATAGATAGCGAAGATGATGAGTGTCTCCCCGTGTGTGAATTTTGTAAACAGCCTCAAGAAAAGGATACGATACATGAAAACTGTAGTTTGATATTAATACTCACTTTAAACTAAAAAAAATATACCGAGCAAGCCAATATTTTCTGCATTTCCGATAATTTTATACGTTTTTGTAATCACTTGTATTTACTACCCCATTCTGCCTCTTGCAAATGATATAAATTTCTGTTTTTGAGTGAGAAAATATTGTTGTTTTATTTTATGGCAATGTTCTTGTATTTTTGTGATTAATACATCATAATGTGTTCATATAAAAATTTGTAACTCTCTTATTTATCAATTTTGTACATTTAATCAAAGTTATCAACTGTGTACCCCATTATACCTTGGATTCCCCAACGTGTCGGATAAGAAAGATAAAAATACAATCACTACTCGTTTCTTCAACGACAATTTAAGCTGTGTTCTGTGGTTCCTCCCAGAGTTCATCACGATATATTCCGAAAAAAATCATAGTTAACTAACATTATAAATTGCTCTAGAAACGAAGGCAATAACAGTTAACATTTAATAAGGCCACTGGTATCCTTCGAAATGCAACTAATCAACGTCATGCAGAACGTCATGGGTCACAGCGGATGGGTGGAATCGAAATATGACATTTACCCACGATCGCTTCTTTTTGTCAATTTGTGCCATTAATTTCTCTGCTCCCTAATCTGATTTCGTATCTCCCCATCAGCTATTCGATCAAAACTTTTTTAGCATTCTTCTACACCACCACATTACGGAAGTTTCTAGTCGTCTCCTGTTTGGGGAACCAGGTACGTTAACTACTGATTCGCAATATATTTATTCCGAAAGGCAAAAGGAACCCCGAAAACAATGCAAATAATTTTGTTTATTGGTGATTGTACCAGTTTTATTTACACTTAGTGCGAATATGGAAGTATTTTAGTCCAAATCCTTATTTGAAGGTCCTAAATGTCGGTTTAAATTTCAGCTTGCTATGTAAGACATGCCCACTTGTTTCTCTGTGCCAGCTCTTCTTTGAGATGATAAGCCTAGGGACATTTTACCCGTAGCTTTGAGCTTTCACCTATTGAATACATTTTTTCTTGTCTCGTAGTCAGTTGTTTGCTACAGTAATAACGTTTCTGAACAAAACAAATGCCAAGATCTACCCACAAAGTTTTCGAGAGAAGTTCTAGAAGACTTGCAAGAAATAAAAAAAGTAAATATCATGAAACAAATGTTATGTTTTTGTACAGCATGCGTACTATTGCAAAGTGAAAGAAACTATGAATTTAAATGAGTGCATGTACGTTGTTAAGTGCAATACAACTTTAAATTTTCCGTAACTTTTCTAACTAAATGTACCTTTCCTCTCAAACCATTTATCCCAGAACCATGGAATTCTAACGGTCAGTTTTCTTACTCGAGGGCATGAAGAGTAGAGGGATATGAAAGGGAAGCAGTGGTTGGGAAGGGAGTGAGACAGGGTTGTAGCCTATCCCCGATGTTATTCAATCTGTCTGCTGAGCAAGAAGTAAAGGAAACAAAAGAAAACTTCGGAGTAGGAATTAAAAACCATGGAGAAGTTGTATTATAATGAACTCTATGGTCTTTTTATGTTTGAAATTTGCCCGCAAAACCTGTCTTTCAAAATTTTTCTAAAAATTTCACTATGAATATATTATTCATGAAAAATTGGTAAGTTAATTACTTTGGTGCAAGAAAGTCTCCATCATTAAGGAGAACGATGTTTTCAATAACTTGCCGGCAGCCATAAAAAGCTTTACTACTGACAGATTTCACTTTACGAGGAGCCTAAAGAATTTCTTGCTAACCATCTCTTCCTACACCATTAATGAATTGAATTATTTAGTAGAACTAGCGCGCGCGCGCGCGCGATAGAGAGAGAGAGAGAGAGAGAGAGAGAGAGAGAGAGAGAGAGAGAGAGGGGGGGGGTCAAATAATACGTGTACAATCAGAAGTGTGACTAAATTTTCATTCCTCGTTCATGATCAGTCCATTTGCGGTCTGTGGATAATAAAGTAGCATATTATTTTCCCATTGAGTATCTCCCCATTATGGATCAATTTCAATGGAAAGTACATATAATCTAACCCTCTTGTCTGCCCCAATTCTGTTGAAGGTTACACATCAGACAAATACCTTGTTGTTGTTGTTGTTTTTGTTGTTGTTGTTGTTGTTTTCAGTCCACATACTGGTTTGATGCAGCTCTCCATGCTACTGTATCTTGCGGAAGCTTCATCTCCCAGTACCCACTGCAACCTACATCCTTGTGAATCTGCTTAGTGTATTCATCTCTTGGTCTCCCTCCTCGATTTTTACCCTCCACGCTGCCCTCCAATATTAAATTGGTGATCCCTTAATGCCTCAGAACGTGTCCTACCATCCGACCCCATCTTCTAGTCAAGTTGTGCCACAAAGTTCTCCTCTCCAGAATCCTTTTCAATACCTCCACATTAGTTATGTGATCTATCCATCTAATCTTCAACATTCTTCTGTATCACCACATTTCGAAAGCTTCTATTCTCTTCTTGTTCAAACTATTTATTGTCCATTATTCACTTCCATACGTGGCTACACTCCATACAAATACTCGGAGAAAAGACTTCCTGATACCTAAAGCTATACTCGATGTTAACAAATTTTTCTTCTTTAGAAACACTTTTCTTACCATTGACAGTCGACATTTTATATCCTCTCTACTTCGACCGTCATCAGTTATTTTGCTCCCTAAATAGCGAAACTCCTTTACTACTTTAAATGTCTCATTTCCTAATCTAATTCCCTCAGCATCACCCACCTTAATTCGACTACATTCCATTATCCTCGTTTTGCTTTTATTGATGCTGATCTTATATCATCCTTTCAGGACACTTCATTCTGTTCAGCTACTCTTCTAGGTTCTTTGCTGTCTCTGAATTAGAACGTCATCGGCAAACCTCAAGGTTTTAGTTTCTTATCCATGGATTTTAATTTCTACTCAGAATTTTTCTCCTGTATCCTTTACTGCTTGCTCAATAAACAGATTGAATAACATTGGGGATAGTCTACAACCATGTCTCATTCCCTTCCCAACCACTGCTTCCCTTTCATATCCCTCGACTCTTATAACTGCCACCTACTTTCTGTACAAATTGTAAATTGCCTTTCGCTCCCTGTATTTTACCCCTGCCACCTTCAGAATTTGAAAGAGTATTCCAGTCAACATTGTCAAACGATTTCTCTAAGTCTACAAATGTTAGAAACGTAGGTTTGCCTTTCCTTAATCTACTTTATAAGATAAGTCGTAGGGTCAGTATTGCCTCACATGATCCAGTATTTCTACGGAATCCAAACTGGCTTTCCCTGGGGTCGGCTTCTACCATTTTTTCCATTCGTCTGTAAAGAATTTGCGTTAGTATTTTGCAGTTGTGACTTATTAAATTGATAGTTCGGTAATTTTCACATCTGTCAACACCAGCTTTCTTTGAAATTGGAATTATTTCATTCTTCTTGAAGTCTGACGGTATTTCGGTTGTCTCATGCATATTGCTCTTCAGAAGGTAACGTTCTGTCAGAGCTGGGTCTCCCAAGCCTGTCAGTAGTTCTAATGGAATGTTGCCTACTCCCGGAACCTTATTTCCACTAAGGTCTTTCAGTGCTCTGTCAAACTCTTCACGCAGTATGTCATCTCCCATTTCATCTACATCCTCTTCCATTTCCATTATATTGTCCTCAAGTACATTGCCCTTGTATAGATCCTCTATATACACCATCCACCTTTCTGCAATCCCTTCTTTGCTGATAACAGGGTTTCCATCTGAGCTCTTGATATGCATACAAGTGAATCTCTTTTCTCTAAAGGTCTCTTTAATTTTCCTTTAGGCAGTATCTATCATAACCCTAGTGATATGCGCCTCTACATCCTTACGTTTGTCCTCTAGATATCCCTGCTTAGCCATTTTGCACTTCCTGTCAATCTCATTTTTGAGACGTTTGAATTTCTTTTTGTCGGCTTAATTTACAGCATTTTTGTATTTTCTCCTTTCATAAATTTAATTCAATATATCTTCTGTTACCCTCTTTCTTAGCGCATGTCAAGTTCAGTAGGCCCGAATTGAGGAGCAAATCTTCAAGGTCATGGAACGTGTCAGTATGTACATCTACATCCGTACTCCGCAAGCCACCTGACGGTGTGTGGCGGAGGGTACCCTGAGTACCTCTATCGGTTCTCCCTTCTATTCCAGTCTCGTATTGTACGTGGAAAGAAGGATTCTCGGTATGCTTCTGTGTGGGCTCTAATCTCTCTGATTTTATCCTCGTGGTCTCTTCGCGAGATATAAGTAGGAAGGACCAATACACTGTTTGACTCTTCGGTGAAGGTATGTTCTCGAAACTTCAACAAAAGCCCATACAGAGCTACGGAGCGTCTCTCCTGCAGAGTCTTCCACTGGAGGTTATCTATTATCTCCGTAACGCTTTCGCGATTACTAAATGATCCTGCAACGAAGCGCGCTGCTCTCCGTTGGATCTTCTCTATCTCTTCTATCAACCTTATCTGGTGCGGATCCCACACTGCAGAGCAGTATTCAAGCAGTGGGCGAACAAGCGTACTGTAACCTACTTCCTTTGTTGTCGGATTGCATTTCCTTTGGATTCTTCCAATGAATCTCAGTCTGGCATCTGCTTTACCGACGATCAACTTTATATGATCATTCCATTTTAAATCACTCCTAATGCGTACTCCCAGATAATTTATGGAATTAACTGCTTCCAGTTGCTGACCTGCTATTTTGTAGCTAAATGATAAGGGACCTATCTTTCTATATATTCGCATCACATTACACTTGTCTACATTGAAATTCTATTGCCATTCCGTGCACAATGGGTCAATTCGCTGCTGATCCTCCTGCATATCAGTACAATTTTCCATTGTTGCAACCGCTCGATACACCACAACATCATCTGCAAAAAGCCTCAAAGACTTTCCGATGTCATCCACCAGGTCATTTATGAATATTGTGAATAGCAACGGTCCTATGACACTCCCCTGCGGCACACCTGAAATTACTCTTACTTCGGAAGACTTCTCTCCATTGAGAATGACATGCTGCGTTCTGTTATCTAGGAACTCCACGATCCAAGCACACAGCTGATCTGATAGTCCGTATGCTCTTACTTTGTTCATTAAACGACTGTGGGGAACTGTGTCAAACGCCTTGCGGAAGTCAAGAAACACGGCATCTACCTGTGAACCCGTGTCCAAGGCCCTCTGAGTCTCGTGGACGAATAGCGCGAGCTGGGTTTCACACGGCCGTCTTTTTCGAAACCCATGCTGATTCCTACAGAGTAGATTTCTAGTCTCCAGAAAAGACACTACACTCGAACATAATACGTGTTCCAAAATTCTACAACTGATCGACGTTAGAGATATAGGTCTATAGTTCTGCACATCTGTTCGACGTCCCTTCTTGAAAACGGGGATGACCTGTGCCCTTTTCCAATCCTTTGGAACGCTTCGCTATTCTAGAGACCTACGGTACACCGCTGCAAGAAGGGGGGCAAGTTCCTTCGCGTACTCTGTGTAAAATCGAACTGGTATCCCATTAGGACCAGAGGGCTTTCCTCTTTTGAGCGATTTTAATTGTTTCTCTATCCCTCTGTCGTCTATTTCGATATTTACCATTTTGTCAACTGTGCGACTTCAAGAGAAGGAAGCACAGTGCAGTCTTCCTCTGTGAAACAGCTTTGGAAGAAGACATTTAGTATTTCGGCCATTAGTCTGTCATCCTCTGTTTCAGTACCATTTTAGTCACAGAGTGTCTGGACATTTTGTTTTGATCCACCTACCGCTTTGACATAGGACCAAAATTTCTTAGGATTTTCTGCAGAGTCAGTACATACAACTTTACCTTCGAATTCATTGAAAGCCTCTCTCATAGCCCTCCTCACACTACATTTCGCTTCGCGTAATTTTTGTTTGTCTGCAAGGCTTTGGCTATGTTTATGTTTGCTGGTAAGTTCCCTTTGCTTCCGCAGCAGTTTTCTAATTTGGTTGTTGTACCAAGGTGGCTCTTTTCCATTTCTTAAGTTCTTGCTTGGTACATACTCATCTAACGCATATTGTACGATGGTTTTGAACTTTGTCCACTGATCCTCAACACTATCTGTACTTGAGACAAAACTTTTGTGTTGAGCCGTCAGGTACTCTGTAATCTGCTTTTTGTCACTTTTGCTAAACAGAAAAATCTTATTACCTTTTTTAATATTTCTATTTACGGCTGAAATCGTCGATGCAGTAACCGCTTTATGATCGCTGATTCCCTGTTCTGCATTAACTGATTCAAATATTTCGGGTCTGTTTGTCACCAGAAGGTCTAATATATTATCGCCACGAGTCGGTTCTCTGTTTAACTGCTCAAGGTAGTTTTCAGATAAAGCACTTAAAAATATTTCACTGGATTCTTTGTCCCTGCCACCCGTTATGAACGTTTGAGTCTCCCAGTCTATATCCAGCTAATTAAAATCTCCACCCAGAACTATAACATGGTGGGGAAATCTACTCGAAATATTTTCCAAATTATTCTTCTGGTGTTGAGCCACAACAGCTGCTGAGCCTGGGGCCTATAGAGACATCCAAGTACCATGTCTGAGCCTGCTTTAACCGTGACCTTCACCCAAATCATTTCACAATTAGAATCTCCGTCAATTTCCTTCGATACTATTGCACTTCTTATCGCTATAAACACACCTCCCCCTTTACTGTCCAGCCTTTCTCTGCGATAAACATTCTAATCTGAGTTTAGGATTTCATTACTGTTTACATGTGGTTTCAGCCAACTTTCTGTCCCTAGTACTATATGGGCGTTGTGACCGTTTATTAATGAGAGCAATTCTGGGACCTTTCTATAGACGCTCCTGCACTTTACTATTAGCACATTAATATTGTTATTCCCTGTTGCATTTTGCCTACTCCTGCCTTGCCGCGTCTCAGGAGGCGTCTTGTCGGGCCTAGGGAGGGAATTCTCTAACCTAAAAAAAAAAAAAACCACATGTGCACTCCACACGTACTCCGCTACCCTTGTAGCCGCTTCCGGCGTGTAGTGCACGGCTGACCTATTCAGGGGGACCCTACATTTCTCCACCCCATTGCGGAGGTCGAGAAATTTGCACCCCAGCTCTCCGCAGAATCGTCTGAGCCTCGTTTAAGCCTTCCACTCGGCTCCAAACCAGAGGACCGCGATCGGTTCTAGGAACGATACTACAAATAGTCAGCTCTGATTCCACCCCGCGAGCGAGGCTTTCTGCATTCACCAACTCCGCCAACCGCCTGTAGGAACTGAGGATGACCTCTGAACCCAGACAGCAGGAGTCATTGGTGCCGACATCAGCAACAATTTGCAGTGCTCTCTATCGCCGCCGGTAGGGCCCCCTCCACATCTCGGATGAGACCCCCCGGCAAGCAGACAGAGTGAACACTGGCCTTCTTCCCCGACCTTTCCGCTATTTCCCTAAGGGGCTCCATCACCAGCCTAACGTTGGAGCTCCCAATAACTAATAAACCCCTCCCCCCGTGTGCCTGCTTGGACCTTGCTGAAGGAGCAGCCACATGTCCATTCACAGGCAGAGCGGGCGATGCCACACGGCCAGCCTCAACATTGACCCTCCGCCTCGTGCGCCGCGAACGCCGCTGAACCCACCACTCCTCTTGGGGAGAGGGTGGCCCAACCGCGCCCGGTACCCGCGAAGATGTCTCGACAGCAGGGACAGTGGGTGAAGCGTCTAACACCTGGGGTGCACCATGTGACGCACCAGACTCCCCACTGCCGCTACACTCCGGGGCAGCAGCCTGAAGACGGCTGACCGCGGCCATCAACACGCTCAGCTGTTCGCGAAGAGTGGCCAGCGTCCGTACACATAAGTCACACATCCTATCCATCCTAAGGAATCAATTTACTGAAGAGACTTAATCAACTTTTAAGTAGACTGCTAATTCATTAAGGGCGGCTGATTACTGACTAAACTGTGATTGCTAACCACTTCTTGTAGAAAACAATGAAAATAGCACTACCTGTCTCTGGATTGCATTCGAAACAAACACTAGCACTACTGGCACTATGGCTGACTACAAGGACTCTCTCTGACTGTATTCAAAACAAACACGAAATCTATGTAACTCTATTACTAGCACTCGACAATCAAAGCTTCCTAAAAGCAAAAACACACGGAAGAAGAAGTGACAAGTAAGAAAAATACAGTTAATACTTAAATTAAGGTAGCTCGCTGAACAGCAGACGTGAAGCAGACGGCGGTTAGGGCGACACATGAACTTACAACATAAAAGTAATAAGAGATAAAAATACATATTCATGAACCTGAGAGAAAATCAGTGGATAAGTTTAAGCAAACGCTATCAGCAGTACAATGAGAATCAGCTTAATTTTTCAATTAACTCCTCGACAGAATAGAAGGAGTGACCCATGAGGAATCACTCCAGTTTCGATTTGAAAGCGCGTGGATTACTGCTAAGATTTTTGAATTCGAGTGGCAGCTAATTGAAAATGGATGCAGCAGTATACTGCACACATTTTTGCACAAGAGTTAAGGAAGTCCGATCCAAATGGAGGTTTGATTTCTCCCGAGTATTAACCGAGTGAAAGCTACTTATTGTTGGAAATAAACTAATATTGGTAACAAGAAACGACAGTAAGGAATATACATATTGAGAGGCCAACGTCAAAATACCCAGACTCCCTGAACAGAGGTCGACAAGAGTTTCATGAACTCACACCACTTTTTGCCCGAACCTCCAGTTTCTGAGCCAAAAATATCCTTCTAGAATGGGAAGAGTTACCCAAAAACATAATACCATGCGACATAAGTGAATGGAAATAAGCAAAGTAGACTAATTTACTTGTCGAAGTATCACTCACTGTCTGTACCGTTTGAATAGTGAAAATGGCAGTATTAAGTCTTTGAACAAGATCCTGAAAGTGGGCTTTCCACAACACCTTACTATTTATTTGAACACCTAGGAATTTGAACCGTTCAGTTTCACTAATCATATGCCCATGCTGTGAGATTAAAACGTCAGGTTTTGTTGAATTGTGTGTTAGAAACTGTAAAAACTGAATCTTACTGTGATTTAACGTTAGTTTATTTTCTACAAGCCATGGACTGAGGTCATGTACTGCACTACTTGAAACGGAGTCAATGTTGCACAGAACATCCTTTACTACCAAGCTAGTGTCATCAGCAAACAGATATATTTTAGAGTTACCCGTAGTACTTGAGGGCATATCATTTATATAAATAAGGAACTGGAGCGGCCCCAACACTGATGCCGGAGGAACCCCCTCCCCTTGTCAGAACACCACTCAGATCCGCCATCACACAGTATTACTTTCCCCCATTCCTGTAGATTGTTCCCTAATGCTCTTCCTGAAACTCTCTAAAACTTCTGATTCTGTCAGTTCTTTCAGGTCCCATCTCCTTAAATTCCCACCTTTTTCCAGTTTCTTCAGTTTTAATCTACAGTTCATAATCAATATATTGTGATCAGAGTCCACATTTGCCCCTGGACATGTCATACAATTTAAAATTTGGTTCCTAAATCTCTGTCTTACCATTATATAATCTATATGAAATATTGCAGTATCTCCAGGTCTCTTTCACGTAAACAACCTTCTTTCATGATTTTTGAACCAAGTGTTAGCTATGATTAAGTTATGCTCTGGGCAAAAGCCTACCAGGCGGCTTCCTCTTTCATTTTTTACCCCCATTTCATATTCACCTACTACGTTTCCTTTTCTTCCATTTCCTACTGTCGAATTCCAGTCACCCATTAATATTAAATTTTCATCTCCTATCACTATCTGAATGATTTCTTTTATCTCATCACACATTCCATCAATTTCTTCATCATCTGAGGACTACTTTTACGACTTTGGTAGGCGTGGGATTCGTGGCTATCTTGGCCACAACAATGCATTCACTATGCTGTTTGTAGTAGCTTACCCGCATTCCTATTTTTATTAATTATTAGACCTACTCATGCATTAGCTTCATATTAGCCTTCCTAATACTTAAATCTATATTCGATGTTAACAATGACGCCGGTGGATGGACTATCACGAAATTACTGACCGTCGAGAAAGTCACAAATATAACCGACAAGCTAATGGGCCCTTCACAGGAAAACGTTTTTCGCCGGAAAACGGGAAAACTGAAACCCAGCAAATGAGTAAAAAAATGTATATTCACTGACAAAAAAAAATAGTGTACGCACACAACTTACACAACAATAGTCTGGGATTACTCTATTACCTAACACAGTTTTTGTGATTGTATCTTGCAGCTTTAGTTATTTTTAATTAAAAGAGGCTTTAAAAGGACAGAAAGAACGTGTTGGCCTACGCTACAGATCGTTCTGTTAGCACAGTCTTTACTTTGTAATCACTTTCGTTGACTTCGGCAACTCTCAACTAAAATCTCCAACCTAACCGAGACAATGTGCTACGATACAGCCGAGATCATGACAAGAGAATGGGCTACATCACACTCGAAGTAAATTTATATAGGTAAGGATCCCCATGACCTGTGTACGTCTATTATAAAAAATCTCCAAGCCACTCTCCTCAAATAGATCGCAATCTTCTCTTGACCTTCAACTGTTACTATTTCAGAATTAAAAACTAGATTCAAAAAAAATTTGGCTACCAGTCACAAAACTAGAAAAATAAAAATAATAAAAATTGAGAACGTGAAACATGTTAGCAATAACCATAAACAGGAGATTTTACAGAAAATAAAATTGAGAAAGGAAATCATTAATATTATCGACCGTTTAGGAACTCTAGGCTACGAAAGGGATGAAACCACATATCGAATAACTGGTGGAAGAGTTAGTGTCTTTTAAGATTAAATCCAAACAAGAATTAGAAAAAAATATATCGAAGCAAGGCCTCTATTACGAGAAATAGCTAAATCTCGAGACAAATTGTGTCCTTCTGTATTAGATGAAATGTTTTGGGCCCTAGTACGGATGAAACAGTATCTGCAGTATGAACAGGAACTTCGGACATGTATTTCATATTTCATCCAAGCCTGCAGTCTATAAATATTTAAACAAAATACTAAAACAAAATACGACTACAGGGGAATTACTTACGAAGTAGTTCTTGGTAAAGAAACACAGGACACTATTAAGTATGTAGGCTTAATACGAACTACAAGTGTGTTTATAAATCGCTATAGTTGCCTTGGACTAACGACGAGCGAATATCATTACAACCTGTACGCTTTTCAAAGCTGTTATCCATGAAAAAGCTAAACGACGTATCGTGAACAAAATACAATTTAACACCGAAACAATGATATTAACATACAATGGGCACAGACTTTAGTCAATGGGCACTGTTGAAAATTCGTGCCAGACCAGGATTAGCAACCGAGTCCCCTGGTTATTAGGGAGAGGCAATGATCACTGTGTCCGAATTACGCAGTGGTCAACATAATAGCACAAACTGCCCGAGCATGCCGTTCGTTAGATCCAAATTCTCAATTTATCCATAGACTGCTAATGCACTGCTCCTTGAACATAATCCTCCTCCCCTTAATTATACAGTACATGGCCAAAAAAAACAAACTTGGCCTTACAAACATTGCAGACGTCGTCTATGTAACACACGTCAAACTTCAAAGAATTTACCAATTCGTTGCATGGTTTACTATAGACCACAAATCAAGTAACGTAAAAAAAGCACTGCGTCTATTGAGATCATGATTCAGAGTTAAAAAAAACTAATAAGTTGCCTACATATTACAGTTGCTGCCGAAAGAGGAGAACCATTATTTTCCCACAAAAGGAAATATAGTTAAAATTACGCTTCTATTTCGGTTAGTTTATGCTGTTACTAAAATTTGCAGTGAAAGTTACATAGTGGACTCTACCCTCCCCCCACCAGAAACGTAGTTATCGTGGCTGTTGTGAGACACTTGTACACAGTTAGAGAAAGTGTGTTAAATGTGGCGCGTACGGAAACACTAGGCTATGCTACAGGGCAATCTGCTTGCACAACGTTTAGTCGGCATTCATAATCGTTGGCGTAAACAACTCTCAATCAAATTACCACCTTCCAACCTAACTTAGATCTCGGGCTACACTACCAATCGGCCTGTCATCACAACCAAAAATTCATTGAGGGGGGTGGGGGGATTTCCTGTATCTCTCTCTGTAATGTATCTCTAGGCAAAACTGCCAGTTTTGTCAGACTCAACTGCAAGATTTACCAATGGTAAACACTTTTGAGACGGCTCGTAATTTTAGAATAGTCCTCTTCGTCTTACTTGGCATAAATTGTTCGCTGGCGTCCCAGCAGCTAGCTCCCTCAGTGTCTGCTTCTGCCATCGCACCACGCTAGTCCGCTGTTGTCCTAGCAGACCGAACGCACCGCAAATCCGACACCTTCGGAACCACTCACTGGCCAGTTAGCAACTGAGCGGAACACTGTTTACATCGTGAAAGGAAAACTATGCAAAGATGTACACTTAAATGGCACGACTGAGTAGCACACACACAGTAATATCTGGGGAATGTCCTTCGACACGCGCAGAACGAAAGTCTTCTCGCGAACGTACAGCGTCTCTGAAAAAAAATCTCGTGACTATATTCCGGCGTTACGGCCAGGTTCTCATACAAATGAGCAAAAAAGGGTACATTTGAAATTTTTTTTTTGAGACAATGAAAATACATTCGAAGGATCTGTTTGGGAATTACGAGTGATAATACTATGAGCTTAATTTTAGATTTTCAATAAAAAATGGCGCCCGTAATTATGATTTGATCAAGGGTCTGCGAGACTGGAGTACGCAGAGTGCGTGCAGTGTGCCACGTCAGATGTTACCTGAATTCAAAAATGGGTAACATCAGTTGATACTACATTATTTCTCTGAATTTGAAAATGGATAACATCAGTCGATAATACATAAAATTTATGGGAGCACTTACCTAACCGCAATGAAACAACCTTAAATTTAACGATACAGTGCTAATTCGAACTTTGAGTTCGATTTTTGGGGGTTTGTTTCACTCCTTATGCCTACACAAAAATTAGTTAATATTAACAAATGTCATATTATAGCTATAAGTTCCTAAGAAAAGTGTTTACATTTAGGGGTCAGAGGTAGAAGTTAAGAGATCGAACCACTTTTAATTTATGCTGCATGCCGTTCTGAGAAAATCGTTACTCGAAAAAAAAGTGTTCAAAGTTTAGGGAAAACATTTAGTTATATTATTACTTCGATTTGCATGAACTGAGTGTTACATATATATTTTTAATGTCGCTGAAAACGAATCTGGAGTCAGATTTTCAATATTCAAAACAGCTAATCCAATACGGAGGGCAAACGATTATGTTTTGACCAATTTTTACCAAAAATGTATTTTCGTTATTTACGTTTAGTCTGCAATTCAAAGAGTATTTATCAACCCTTCCTCTAGCTCTGATTGTTCCTAGACAGCAACTTCCTGTTCTTCTTGGCAGGAAAAGCCGATCTGTCTAAGGTGGATATGCAGCACTCGGCAGCCTGCACTTGATATTCGCCCGTATTTTCGGTGAGTATGTTTGCATGCATTCTGCAGTATGAATCCTTTTGAGCACGTGCGACACGGGACGAGTTATCATCTACATCTTTATGGAAACCCTGCAAAACACATTTAAGTGCCTGGTAAAGGGTTCATCGAATCACCTTCACAACTGATAATTAATTGAAACCCTCAGCTGCCGACAGGTGTTGTTGATATACTTCGATGGGGACAGCTGAAAAGTGTGCCCCTACTGGGACTCGAACCCAGAATCTCCTGCTTACAAGGCAGACGCTCAATCCATCTGAGCTATCGAGGGCACAAATGAACAGCACGACTGCAGGAATTTATCCCTCGCACGCTTCCCGTGAGACTCACATCCCCAACCGTCCACAATACGATTACGTAATGTACTTAATAGGTATTTGTCCATCCACTCATTACTGGCTCACACTAAGGTGACGATTACCGTAAGAGTTCCGGCAGCCTGTGCGCATTCGCACAGACGAAGGTCAATGGCTGGGAAACGTTTAACCATAGATATGAAGATAGTAACTGTTCTCGAAAGAACAGGCGCCACTGACGACCGTACAGCTCTTCTAGAACACATGATAGACCGGCCGATGTGGCCGAGCGGTTGTAGGCACTTCAGTCGGGAGCCACGCGAACGCTACGGTCGCAGGTTCAAATCCTGCCTCGAGCATGGATGTGTGTGATGTCCTTAGGTTAGTTAGGTTTAAGTCGTTCTAAGTTCTAGGAAACTGATGACCTCAGATCTTAAGTCCCAAAGTGCTCAGAGCCATTTGAACCATCAGTCCGTATGTTTGCACACTACTTACAGTAACTTATGCTAAGGACAACACACACACAACCATGCCCGAAGGAGGACTCGAACCTCCAACGGGGGGAGCCGCGCGAACCGTGACAAGGCGTTGGAGACATGGCGGGTACCCCGCGCGGCTCATGGCAGCCATGTCACTGCTTCAAACAATGGGCTGTAGAAACTTTTGTAAAGCACGGATTAAAAAAATAAAAACCTTTCCGTTCCAAGGGTCTAGACAAGTACACCTTTAAAAATTGCAACTACAAAGAAATTGAATTTTCGAACGTTTTGAATGAGAACCTGTCCTTATGGAACACCGTTGATCAAATGTCACAGGGATTATATACTCAGGTTTCACAGGTGGATTAACGCTTTCTGATCAATATCCGAAATGATCAGGGCTTAAAACTTTGAAGAGTTAAATTTCAAGGGCCGTTCTCTTGTATGCAAATAGTTTCACAGTAGAAATTTCTCTAGTTTTATTTATTTATTTATTTTTCTGTAGGTAAAGAAGGATAGCATTGTGAGGAGGGGGAAGGGGGGGGGGAAGGAATCTTGCATCTCCCACCTTGGAATTCTCAGTACAGAATCTTTATTCATTACGAGATTCTCAGCCACTTGCAGAAGTGATTTTGCGTGATTCTGCAAAACTTTTCCTTTAGCCAATCGTAGCAACTATAGGATTCCGTTCCTGCTGCATGACATGTCTCGGAACTTAAACTGACCAACTCATTTGCATAAAGAGCTAGCTTATCATCCGCTTCTTTACTTGCGTAGACCGTTCATGGTCTGCAAAGAATTTTTTCTTTAATCGTTTTTTTATGTCTTTTATAAACTGCAACACTTTCTAAACTTTCTAAACTTAACGCCGTTGAAGCATGGTCTTTTACAGAATGACCAAAAAGCAATGCTGACAGCTGGAGTCCAAGGTTTTTGTTAATCAAGCCGTTTTGTATTCTTGTGGTGATATCTCCGTAGAGTCTTTCATTCCCTAACGCATATTTCTTTATATCTAATTGAGAAGTGAAATACCGGTTTTCATAGATGCAGATTAAAAATATTTTAATATAACGCAATAAATATTTCATTAAAATTTTCATCCCCTTATGCTCGAAGTTCCAAAACCAGAAAAACACGTAGTTTTTAAAAATTGTAACACATTAGCCGAATATGAATTGTCTGATATATTTAGTAATGCTTTCATAATGAACCTTTTTCTGAAACATCTCACACCCTTTATGGGTTGGGTTTTCAAAAACAGTTAAACACGTATTCTTCTATTTAGAACCGAGGAGTCAAATTCAAATCTTCATCCATTTAATTCTAAAAATGCTTTCATAGTGAAATATTTCATAAAACTTTTCATCCCCTATTTCACTCTATTAGTCAGATAAATTTCCAAAAGCCACGAAACACATTTTTTTAACATCCAACCGAAATGTCAAGTACCTATTTTCATAGATGTAGCTATAAAAAGGCTTCAGTAGTTCTTTAATAATGATTTATTTTCAAAAAACCTTCACTAATTATTTTATCCCCCATTGGAAGAATTTCGGAAAATGCTAAAATCCTGTTTCTTTTTTGTTTTTTGTCTGAGACACCAAATGTCAATTTTCGTAGTTTTGTAGTTATAGCTTCAATAGCGACATAGGGACATATTTAAAAAAAAAAAAACTTTCAACCCATATTTCACCTCCTTAGGGGTGAAATTTCGAACAATCTCTTCTTAAATGACGCTTTCAGCGTAAGATTTACACCTTCCACAAATTTCAAGTCCGTATACTTTGCAGGTTGGGCTGGAAGGCTATGGGTCAGTGAAACCTGTGCCCCTATTGCACCTTCTTGGAGGTTGTAGTTCCAAAAACAGTGAAACACGTATTTTTCAATAAGACAATTTTCATAGATTTTGCTTTAAAAATTCCTTCGCACTGAAATACTTTCATAAAACATTACATCCTATATTCCACCCGTCTTAATGGTTGAATGTATCAAAAACAGGTTTTCATATATTTCATGAAACATTTCATCCTCTATGAAATGGGGTATGGTAGTGACACACCAAAATCACAATAGTAATCCGTTGTAGTTGCTACATATTTTATTACAATCAAAAGCATTACAAAATCACAATCACAATAATAGAGGAGACTGCCTTACAAGGCCAGATCAGTTGGACAAATAATAAATAAATTTCGTTAAGTGGAACGAGACCCTTAAAACTTGAAATTTGAATATGACTAGGTAAAAATACTTAGGTAAAACTTTACTTAAATAGCACAAATGTCCATAAAATTCATAGCAGAACTCTCACTACTTGCAATCAGGGGAGAAACAGATTAAGCGTAAGAATACAGAAATTTAACGTTCGGATAGCCAACTTTCCTAAACAAAACTATATAAAAGTGACTAAAACATTTAAGGGGGTCCTTTAATTTTGACCAAACGGACCTTCAAATTTAGTTACTCAGTTGGTTAATCAACAATATTCTTAGAATGATTACAACTAGAACATGACTATGTGACAATACCCTTAAAATAAGGTTGCTTCAATATTTCGTGTGAATTGGCGATAGACGCGAGCAGACCAAGGATTCAAATCAATACAAGAGATCCACGAGGCACAGAATGACATAGAAATATACTCAACTTGGCAATGCAATTGAACTTTGGATGCTATAGTTCAGCACCGGAAAGATGGAATCACGCAAAAGTGACAACATAACACAAGATGTAAAGGAGAGGACATGGCCTTAAATATCTCTCTGCCGCCGTGGTGCTCTGCTCCCTGTATGCTAGCGTCGACCGCTGCCAATTATCTCTAACACAACACACATGATGGGCAGACACTTTTCTGAGACATAAACTACACAACCTTATCTGGAGAACAGGTGAGCAATACAACTGGACTGAAACCAATGAGCCTCCGTGAGTTACTTGGCCAGTGCCAGCCATTAAACTTTGATTAATAAGATCGCTAAAAATCATACCGAAGTTAAGATGACAAGACTTATCTCCAGGTTCGGCATATTAGTGGCAGAGACAATGAATTGGCGACGCTCTCAGCCGTATGTTCGCGGCAGAGTCTGGGGAAGGCAAGGGCCACGTGGAGCCGGATCTTGGGGTGAATTTCCTTCTCTCTGAGATTCCCGGCTTCTTCTGCGACTTAGCCGGCAAACAGGCCGAGGACCCCGGGTGGGGACCGATTCGGCAGCAGTTGGCGAGGTCTTCGGGGGGTGGGGTCTTGTGTAAAGGGGAAGACAACCGTGGTGAAGGGAAGGTCTGTATTCCACAGGAACGAGTTAGCATGGCACTCAGATATTTCCACGATTCGGCGGTAGGGGATCATTTGGGGTTCTACAAGACATTGAACAGAGTTCGGGAACACATGTTTTGGCCCAACCTATATGGCGATGGCAGGCGATTTGTTGGCAACTGTGTCCAGTGTAAGCGCGATAAGCCCGATGTTGGGCTGCACAGAGAGCTACTACAGTCGCTTAGGGAGCAGTGTCCTCTGGACCACGACTCAAAGATCGAAACAACGATCGACGGAAACTGGCGCCAGAAACGCACCAGCTCACTCTATTTCATCCCCTTAGGGGTTGAACTTCCAAAAACACGAAAATACGTGTTTTCTTATTTGTAACCTTGAAGTCAAATACCAATTTTCGTAGATTTAGCCCTAAAAATACTTCCATAGTTCTTCCATAACTATTTATCTCAAAATAAAATGTTCATCCACTATTTCACCTCATAGAGGTTAAATTCCCAATAATACTGGAACACATATTTCTTTATTTCTGACCTAGAAACCAGAAACAAATTTTCGTCTCCCTAGCTTCAAAATTACCTTAACAGCTACATGTTTCAAAAATCCTTTCATTTCCTGTGTATCCCCCCTAGAGGTGGAATTTCGAAATATGCAGTATACGCGGTATAGGATCAACACCTTTTCCAAATCTCAAGGTTTATTTTCCTTTGCGGTCTGGACTGTGTGAATTTCATAGTAATGGCCTCCACACACACACACACACACACACACACACACACACACACACACACCACTAACAATGCCACCACCACCTGCTGGAGAAATTTCTGCAGACGCCCTTGTTCCACTGCAGTCATATTTTGCCGACGACCTACATTTAGCAGCGTGGGAGGGATAGTGTCGTGCAACAGACAGTATACTCCGTAGACAACGAACTGTTCGTTGTGAAATCAGCGACATAGGAACCGAGACTGACACAGAAGGTGCTGAAGGTGAAGCACACTAGACTCGTGTCCACCACGGCTTCAAATAGTATCGATTTACTATGAACGGAAGTTCTGAAAAGTGAGCAAGTAATTTTACAGTAAATTCAGTACCGATGGTGAGGATATACAACGAAAAACATTTCTATAATATTTCAGAAATAATGAAACATTCCACCCAAGTCGCGCGGCAGAAAACGCAATGGATATGCTTGCACTTAAGACGGAAGGCCCCACGTACTTACGCAGGCTTACGACAGATCGCTAAATTCGGCAGTAGGCGTAAGGCAACCTCTTGTGCTGCCATCTGTTATTGATGCCAGGCATCAAGGTCTCAGTAGTACGACCATCCACTGGAGAGTAGTTTGCTTTGTAAGCACTCCGTCTTCAGGCCACCAGTGGCCTACTGGGACGGGACCATCCGACCGCCGTGTCATCATCCGTGGAGGATGCGAACAGGAGGGGCGGGGGTCAGCACACTGTTCTCCCGGTCGTTATGATGGTTTTCTTTTACCGGAGCCGCTACTATTGGGTCGAGTAGCTCCTCGATTGGCATCATGAGGCTGAGTGCACCCCGAAAAATGGCAAGAGCGCATGGCGGCCTGGATGATCACCCATCCAAGTGCCTTCAACGCCCGACAACGCACTTAACTTCGGTGATCTCACGTGATCCGATGCAACCTCCGCGGCAAGTCCGTTGCTGCAGATATTTTAGAGTAGTTGTTACGTTTCATAATTATCTAGTTTACGGGGAAAATGTAAAAAAGCGATTGTCACCGAAGCTACAACTAATCTGAATTTCTGGTTAGTTATCAAGTGGTCTTATGTGCAAGCCTGAATTTTTCATCCTTTGCGGTGGGAATGATTCAAACCCGTCATGTTCTTCTTATGAGGTGTTCTATTTATTTTGCACACAATGATCGTTTGTAGTTGTGTTGAGTTACCACCTTGATAAATTTTTGGATGGCGCACGTATCATAACTGAGATCTGCGCTTGCGCTTAATGGCTGAAGGTCAATTAGCGTAATGAGTAGTAGCGAATGTTATAGTAACATGTTTGTAAATTATTTCAGGTAAATTACCTTAGTAGTGTAATATTATCAGTATACCAGTACAGTATGTGGGCCAATTACGTTAGTCATGGAATACTATCCGTATAAGACTATGTCACCTTGATGTCCCGGAATTTGCTTCAATTTTGGAATCCACGAAAGAACTGGAAATTTTCCTTTACACAGCTTTCCACATAATTTCTATTACAGTGATTAAGTCTTGTCTGTCACTCGACTTTTCTGACTGTGAAATAAATTCTATCGCTCAGGTGCTTATTACCTCTTCGTGTTTCCATTTGCCGGTATTGCGCATAAACACTTACATATCTCAAAGTTGCTATGGACATTGATGGAACGACACACTCTTCTGTGGCGACACTGCAGTTTAGAGATAGAAAAACCGATCAGTTAAAACGACATGGGTATTTTAGTTCTGAATAACCGATTTCTTTCGGTATTTGTTTGCCCTCGGTTATAACAAGTATCTTTTTATTTTTTCCTGATAACCATGTAAAGACAGATATACCAATTAGCCACAGCTGTCATAGTAAAATTTTTAGTTTTCAAATAAACCTTTTTTAAAAAAGACGAGTAATTTTTATTCGTAAGATTTCCATAGCTCTGAAATACTGCGTTATTACAGAAAAAATGGGAAAAGTGATGTATGCCATTTTAATAACACTGCTGATAGAAACGAGCAACAAATGAATTGGTCCAACATTGCCGAGACAATACTGTGCCTGTTATACAAGCAGAGCGCGAGAATGGACGCAGTTTCTCGCTGTTGTCGAACGTCAGTTGTAACGCAGAATGGCACCATCTGGAAGCCTGGAAGTATTTTACGATATGCAGTACGTCTGAAGCACAATGGTCGATTTGGTCGACTTGCGACATCATACAAGGAAAAAAGTTAAAATTTTACAAATCATTCATAGTTCAGGATAAAAATAGAAAGTGCCTGATCTGCTGCCTGTGTCTACGTAGTATGCCGTTATCTGCTTTTAGCCCTTAACAGAGAAATTAAAACGAAAAAGAGAGTTCTCCTGCCGCAGTTTTCACTCTTTATCGCTGGACTATTCGTAATGCCCGCATAGTGCTGTGATAACCGATTTCAATATAATTTTTGAGCAGAGTTCTAAAAACTAAAATCAGTAGGATAATACTGGCAGTTTTCTGTAGTATAGAAGCACTCGCTATATTTTGAGAGAAGCAGCGAACATCGGACAAAGTTTTATTGGACTATTTAATTTAAAGAAATTAGAATTATATTAATACCGTCAGTTGCTCGCGGGCATTGATAAATATCAACGTGGACAAGTGAAAATGTGTGCCGCGACCGGGACTCGAACCCGGGATCTCTTGCTAAAATGACAGACGCTCTATCCATCTAGGCCACCGAGGGCACAGTGTATGGTTCGACTGCAGGGACTATCTCGCGCACCCCTCCTGCGAGACTCACATTCTCACCTTGAATGTCCATACACTACAGTCGTAGAGTCCCACTCCAACACACTCATTCCTCGTGGAAGACATGTCCATATCCATATAAATATATGGTTCTGGCAATACCAGCCATGACCTTCTTCTATGAAGATGCACAAGTATTCCCCAAACTGTTACGGGACTTGGTAAGAATGTGTTCCACGAGTAATGAGTGTGTTGGTATGGGACACTACAAATGTAGTGTGTGGACATGCAGGGTGAGAATGTGAGTCTCGCGAGAGACATGCGCGAGATAGTACCTGCAGTCACACTATCGTCTGTGCCCTCGGTGGCTCAGATGGGCAGAGCGCCTGCCATGTAAGCAGGAGATCCCGGGTTCGAGTCGCAGACAGGCACACATTGTCGCCTGTCCCCGTTGATATATATCGACACTCGTGAGCAGCTGACGGTATTAATATAATTCTAATTTCGTTCTGGACGGCTGCAGGTCATCATAAACGTATTTGACGTTTTGATTCCATTTATCAAGAAACTGAGAAAGTAAAAATTTTTTAATCTTTGTTTGATTTCTACGTTTACAAGAGGAAATAATGTAAATAAAAGACTGAAAATCGGTTTTTACAAGAACTGGTATTGTGACGGGCTTTAACAATTAAGTTAAAGTAAGGCTGGGAAACTGATAAGAGCCGAAAACCAGTTGTTTCTGCGATAACCGACATTCCCACTGCTGTTCTGAGTGGTAAGATTGACGTGCACGGACATCTAGAACAGTTTCTCAGAAAGGTTACTGCAGCTCTGATGTTCTCAAAATGAACGGGCCAGCCTTTGGCGTCCGCGAGGGGGTTTGGGGAGGGGGAGGGGAGGGGGAGGGGAGTGGAAGGGGAGGTGGAGGGGAGGAGGTGGGTAGGGGAGGATAGGCAAAAGGGCGCTTTCACCCATCGCCCCTAACCATCCTTGGAATCTGGAGTGAAGAGTTTTTATTCGTTACAGTGTACTCATACTCTTCCAGATAAGAATTCTCCACAATACTGCTAAACCTTAGCTTTGACCAGTTGTAGCGCTTATAGAGTTAGGGTCTTGTAGCTTGATGCACCTCGTAACTGACCAGCTGATTTGTACACAGAGTGCCAGTTTCAGAATCATGCACTCCAGCCCCGACGCGCCTTCCCCCCTCCCCACCACTGGAAATATTTCTGCAGTCTCCAGTCTGCCACTGTGCATATATTTTGATAACATCCTGGTTTTAATAAGATTGAAGGAACAGCATTGTGGAGTAAAGGGTAGACCTAGCACAGAACACACAATTCACAATGAAACGCATCACTTAGTAGATGGTGAAGTACTCTGAAGCTAGCCAGATAGAAACAGAACCTCCTGGCACCGTATCTAACCCAAATTCTAATCTTACACTAATCTCTTGTATGTACCTACCACGCCCTCAAAGAGCCAACGATTTACTATTATCAGAAGTTCCGAAAAATGTGGAAGAAATTGACCCACACTTTTTTCCGTTGTTCATTATTTCGATTACCCCATAAAGGGAATGGACTTGTAGCCACAGGTTACACAAGCGATAGATGGTTTAAAATACATAAAAAGAGATGACAATAGGAAACGATTTTTAAAAACACAATTATGCACGGCTTTTACGATTTTTACAGGAAAAAAAAATGAATGACAAAATAAAGGTTTTTCAAAAATACGCTGGTGGACAATATTGGGGATTTTTTATCTTTATAGATGACAAGCGGAAAAGCTTGGTGTTGACCTGGCATTTATTTACAGCTGTGCGTCCACGTCCGTACTATGCAGCGTCTGGCCTTGTCTTGAGTTTTTATGACGTATCTCCTGAAACATGTGTCGTACAATGATATAATTTTGTAGGTACATTCAGCGTCATATGCGGATACTGTCTGCAAAATTTATTGCGAATATAGTAGCAAAGAAGTAACAAATTTAAATGTCACGAATGCTGTGATCCCCACACACATGGGTGCTACTAATGTACACAGGATGCTTGGCTCGATCATTATGGCTACCATCACCTGTGGTCGAAATTGGACCAGCTGTGTCGACGTAGTGAAAATATAAATGTGCATAACATGGTTAACGTCCATTCTTTCCAGCCATCAGACCTGAACTACGATCCAAAATATCATGTAAAAGCGGTAGGGGCAACGGCCTTGCCGCAGTGGATACACCGGTTCCCGTCAGATCACTGAAGTTTAGCACTTTCGGGCGTGGTCGGCACTTGGATAGGTGACCATCCGGGCCGCTATGCGCTGTTGGCATTTTTCGGGTTGCACTCAGCCTTGCGATGCCAATTGAGGAACTACTCGACCGAATAGTAGCGGCTCCAGTCAAAGGAAACTACCACAACGAGTGGGAGAGCCAGCTCCTCCTCCACCCTCAGTGAGAATGACTTGGCGGTCGGATGGTCCTGATTGGCCACTTGTGGATTGAACATGGAGTGCTTTTTTAAAGTAGTGGTCCCTACATAAAACTGCCAGTCTTGGCTGAGGGACTGTCCACGGTAAATGCTGCATTGGACCTACGAATACTATTAAAATAACGGTTTGAGTTCTCTTTAATTGTCCAATCATCTGAAGTGAGTCCATATTGAAGTAAGCTGAAAAATACATTTTATGTTAATGGCGGATAAATTTTATTGTAATGGCGGCAAATTAACTTTACCCTAATGACACACAAGGTCAATGCCGTTCTATCACGTAAAGTATTCTCAGATCGAAATGTTTTGCATTACCAAATCTCCAATGTAGATCCATCATACCGCAATTATAATTCTCAAAATAATTTGGAGCTACGTTCAATGCATATTTAAATGCATCTTTCAAAACAATACCAGAATTCTCATTAGATCATCATTATCAGTGGCTAGAGTATTCCTATTATTTCGTCTACCAAAATCCGCGTCTCACTATGGCTTTTTCAGTACGCCGTTTTGTTTTCCACTGCTGACAATAGAAACAATCTGGCAGATGTGACATTGTAGATGTCCAGTATGCGTGTCTTAATGCAAATAAACCGTCTGGAACATTTACCCTTGAACGTCCCTAGAATGGGATTTCATGGAACGTTATTACTTTCCTGTGTCCATTTCTATCACACCAGCTGATCGCAACGACTGGGGAGAGTGAGGAGGGGGTGGGGTGAAAGTTGGCAGCACTTTGAGTGGCAGAAACCTCACGTTTCCGTCATTTGTTTTCATAATGACGTAGTGCCAATTCGTCATATTGGACGCTTTTCTCTCGGAAACGTTTACATTCGTCGTCTGGATATTAATGTCGCCTTCTGAGGTATGCAGTCGCACCACTCTGTACGAAATAGGTCCTAAGCTGATGCAGTCGACAAGTAACGTCGAAATATATCGTCACCTCGAAATATATCGACACTTCGAAGTAAATCAACACCTATAAATAAATCGCCACCCCGAAATAAATTGCAACCTCGAAATAAATCGACACCATGAAAAAATCGAAACTTCGAAATAAATCGACACCTCCAAAGGACTGCTACGTCGAAATGATTCGATATCCCGAAATATATCGACATCCAGATGCATTTCAGCTTACCATATAGATCGATATCTCGAAACTCAAGGACCTCTCGAGATAAATCGAGGTATAGAAATCTATCGATATCTTGAAATATGTTGGTACCTCGTAATATAAAGATATCTCTAAAAATACGATACCTAGAAATTAATGGATTACTTGAGATATAGAGGATTCTTGAAATATATCGATATCTAGAAAAGAATCGATATCTGATGGACACCGATACATTGAAATATATCGATACCTCGAAATATATAGGCAACCAGATTTGTGTCGATATATCAAAATAAATCGATATCACGACATAAATGGATACTTCGAAATCAATCGATACCTCGAAATAAATGGACTCCTCAATATAGATAGATATCTCGAAATAAATCGACATATCGATATAATGTGTGCCTCGACATAAGTCGATATACTGAAATGAATCGATAATGGGAAAAAATGGACGTCTCGAAATAAATCTGTACCCCTAAGAAAACTTTTCTCGAAATAAATAGATATATCGAAATATATCGCTATATCGATAAATACCGATATCTAGTGGTCGGATATATGTTTCAAGATGACATGACATATCAGTATAGTTCGATATACATGAAAATACTTAGGATTTTCAATACATCGATAGATTTCTAGACCTTGGGGAAAAAATCGCCGATCCGACCTCGGTGCAAAAACGCAGACCTACGGAAAAAACGCCGACCTCGGGGAAAAACGCAGACCTCGAGGGAAAAACGTCGACCCCTGGGTAAAACGCCGACGTCGGGGTAAAACGCCGACCTCGGGGGAAAAACGCCGAACTCGGGGTAAAACGCCGGCCTCGGGGAAAAACGACGACATCGTGGGAAAACGCCGACCTCAGGGGGAAACACCGCCGTTGGGAAAAAAGGCTAACCTCGGGGAAAAACGCCGACCTTGGGAAAAACGTCGACCTCGGGAAAAATCCAGTTCCATTAATTTACAAAGACACTAATGTATGTCACCATTAGGTTCCCAAAATATAACCAAATTACTGGTATTTATCACCTCACACAAAAAGTGGTCGTGACAGAAAAGTCTCGTTCTTTAGAAAGTTTAGAATGAGATGTTCTAAACATTGCAGTTTATCCATTTACAATAATCTAAAAGCACTGCAAAATGAGAAGAGACTGTCAACCACAGAACTTTCAAATAGTGGACAGCCAGGAAGACAGAGGTTCCATTGCTGTTTCTAATCCTCTGGTGCTTGAGATTCAGAATAGAGGATTGCCTCGAATGAGAACAGCAAGAATGAATGTCCTGCACCAGTGCAGAACTTAGTCTGGAACTCCACAGAAAATCACAAGGCACAATTATATCACATCATTCTCAGCAAACTACAGAAGCATCAAAAGGACGTAACAACGTCGTCATCTCTTTCACCAGTGAAAGATCTTAGTAGCTATTGGGTCAAGAGTATGTGGACAATTAATAATTTGTTGTTCAAAGCTAACTTCAGTGTATATGGGAATACTCAGTGGACATATTTAACCATCATTTTTTACTGTCTAAGATATGTCGACCTTCCAGACTATAAGTATAAGCAGAGCTTGGTCATTCACAATCCGAGATTGTTTAGAATGGGTATCAAGGGAATCAGATCCACTGGGCATTTAGAGCAACCTGCTTTAAACAATATGAGCAGGCAGTAGACACAAACATACAATTTAAAATTTCTCTGTGAAGCGGTTACCTTCATCGTCTGCAAACTTATGTTGTGTGCTGCGGTATGCGGAGGCACTAATAGCAACACAGTAAAACACAGAAGAAGCTTATAAGTTAATGTAAACAGCTAGTAAGAAGCAGTAAAATTCAAGTTTTAGTAATCGATTATTGACTTATTATCCGGCTTTGGTGCTTTGGACATGACCGACGACCTTAAGATTTTGCATGAAGGGAGGCCTAGAAGCCACGTTACACGAGAGAATGTGAAAAGTGTTCATATGTAGTAACAACCTAAGAAATGAGCCCGTTTTCGTCATTTGCTATCAATTCGACGTAATGCCAGAGCGTTACATTGGCAGCTTTTCTCTCTGAAACGGTTACATTTATCGTCTGCAAACTTATGTCGCGTGCTAAGGAATGCAGAGACACTAAAAACAACACACTAGAACACAGAAGACGCTTCTAGGTTGATGTAATTAGACCGTAGGAAACAGTACGATTCAGGTTTTAGCTATCGATTATTGATTTATTAGCCGGCTTTGGCGCCAGTGAAATGACCGACTACCTTAAGATTTGGCTTTAAACAAGGTCTGGCAGCCACGTTACACGAGAGAATGTGAAAAGTGTTCATATGTACTAAAAACCTAAGAAATCCACCCGTTTTCACATCTGCTTTCGAATCCACGTAATGCCAGATCGTCACATTGGCCGTTTTCTCTCTGAAACGGTTACATTTATCGTTTTGCAAAGATATGTAGCGTGTTGCGGTATGCGGAGACACTAAAAGCACCATAGTAGAACACAGAAGAAGCTTTTAATTTGGTGTAATAGCCAGTAAGAAGCAGTACAATTCAAGTTTTAGTTATCGATTATTGAATTTTTAGCCAGCTTTGGTGCGTTGGACTTGAGCTAGGACCTTAAGATTTGGCATGAAGGGAGGTCTAGCATCCACATTGCAAGGGAGAATGTGAAAAGTTTCCATGTGCAGTAAAAACCTAAGAAATCCGATGGTTTTCGTCATCTGCTTTCGAATCGACGTAATGCCAGACCGTCACATTGGCCGTTCTCTCTCTGACACGGTTACATTTATCGTGTGAAAACTTATGTCGCGTGCTGCGGTATGAGGAGACACTAAAAGCACCATAGTAGAACACAGAAGAAGCTTCTAAGTTGATGTAATAGCCAGTAAGTAGCTGTACAATTGAAGCATTAGTTATCGATTATTGAGTTTTTAGAAGGCTTTAGTGCATTGGACATGAGCTAGGACCTTACCATTTAGTATGAAGGGAGATCTATCAGCCACATCGCACGGGAGAATGTGAAAAGTGTTCACATCTAGTAAAAACCTGAGAAATCCGCCCATTATCGTCATTTGCTATCGTATCGAATTAATGCCTGATAGTCACATTTTCCGCTCTGCTTTTGAACCGGTTACATTTATCGTGTGCAAAACTATGTCGGGTGCCGCGGAATGCGGAGACACTAAAAGCACCATTGTAGAGCACAGAAGAAGCTTCTAAGTTGATGTAATAAGCAGTAAGAAGCAGTAAAATTCAATTTTTAGTTACCGATTAATGACTTTTTAGCCGGCTTTAATGCACTGGACATTATGATTTTGCATGAAGGAAGGTCTATCAGCCACATCGCACGGGAGAATGTGAAAAGTGTTCATATCTAAAAACCTGAGAAATCCGCTCGTTTTCGTCATTTGCTATCGAATCGACTTAATTCCAGAAGGTCACATTGGCCGCTCTTTTCTCTGAAACGATTACATTTATCGTGTGCAAAGCTATATCGCGGGCTGCGGCATGCGGAGACACTAAAAGCACCATAGTAGAACACAGAAGAAGCTTCTAAGTTCATGTAATACCCAGTAAGAAGCAGTACAATTCAAGTATTAGCTTTCGATTATTGACTTTTTGGCCGGCTTTGGTGCCTTGGACATGCGGTAGGACGTTACGAATTTGCATGAAGGGAGGTCTAGCAGCCAAGTTGCACGGGAGAACGTGGAAAGTGTTGATATGCAGTAAAAAGATAAGAAATCCGACCGTTTTCGTCATCTGCTTTCGAATCGATTTAATGCCAGATCGTCACATAGGCCGTTTTCTCTCTGAAATGATTATATTTATCGTGTGCAAACTTATGTCGCCTGCTGCGGTATGCGGAGATACTAAAAGCACCATTGTAGAACACAGAAGAAGTTTCTAAGTTGATGTAATAGCCAGTAAGATGCAGTACATTCCAAGTTTCAGTTATCAATTTTTGAAATTTTAGCCAGCTTTGGTGCCAAGGACATGAGCTCGGACCTTAGGATTTTGCATGAAAGGACGACTAGCATCCGTGTGCACTGGAGTATGTGAAAAGTGTTCATATGTAGTAAAAACCTGAGAAATCCGACCGTTTTCGTCATTTGTTATCGAATCGACTTAAAGCCAGATCGTCACATCTGCGGATCTTCTCTCTGAAACGGTTACATTTGTCGTCTGCAAAGCTATGTCGCGTGCTGCGGTATACGGTGACACTAAAAGCACCATAGTAGAACACAGAAGAAGCTTCCATGTTAATGTAATAGCCAATAAGAAGCAGTACAATTCAAGTTTTGGTTACCGATTATTGACTTTATAGCCGTCTTTGGTGCCTTGGAGATGAGCTAGGACCTTAAAATTTTACATGAAGCTAAGTCTAGCAGCCGCTTTGCACGGGAGAATGTGAAAAGTTTTCGTATATTGTAAAAACCTGAGAAATCCGTCAGTTTTCCCCATTTGTTATTGAATCGACTTAAAGCCATATCGTTAGATTGGAAGCTCTTCTCTCTGAAACGGTTACATTTATCGTCTCCAAAGCTATGTCGCGTACTGCGGTATGCGGAGACACTAAAAGCAACATAGCAGAACACAGAAGAAGCTTCTAAGTTGAAGTAATAGACAGTAAGAAGTAGTACATTGCAAGTTTTGGTTATCGATTATTGACTTTTTAGCCTGCTTTTGTGCCTTGGACATAAGCTAGGACCTTAAGATTATCCATGAAGGTAAGTCTAGCAGCCGCGTTGCACGGTAGAATGAGAAAAGTGTTCATATGTAGTAAAAACCTGAGATATATACCCGTTTCTCGTCATTTGTTATCGAATCGACTTAAACCCAGATCGTCACATTGGCCGCCCTTCTCTCTGAAACGGTTACATTTATCCTCTGCAAAGCTATGTCGCGTGCTGCGGTATGCGGAGACACTAAAATCACTATAGTAGAACACAGAAGAAGCTTCTATGTTGATGTAATAGCCAGTAATAAGTAGTGCAATTCAAGTTTTAATTATCGATTATTGACTTTTTAGCCGGCTTTGGTGACATGGACGTGAGCTAGGACCTTAAGATTTTGCATGAAAGGAGGACTAGTAGCTGCGTTTCACGGGAAGGTGATAAAAGTGTTTATATGTAGTAAAAACCTAAGATATTCGCCCTATTTGTTCATTTGTTATCGAATCGACTTAAAGCCAGATCGTCGCATTGGCGGATCTTCTCTCTGAAACGGTTACATAAATCGTCTGAAAAGCTATGTCGCTTGCCGCGGTATGCAGGGACTTTAAAAGCACCATAGTAGAACACAGAAACAACTTCTAAGTTGAAGTTATAGCCAGTAAGAACTAGTACAATGGAAGTATCAGTTATCGATTACTGACTTCATAGCAGGCTTTGGTACCATGGACACGAGCTAGGACCTTACGATTTTGCATGAATGGAAGGCTAGCAGCTGCGTTGCACGGGAGAAAGTGAAAAGTGTTCATATGTAGTAAAAACCTGAGAAATCAGCCCGTTTCCGTCATTTGTTATCAAATCGACACCAGATCGTTACATTGGCCGCTCTTTTCTCTGAAACTGTTTCATTTATCGTCTGCAAAGCTATGTCACCTGCTGCGGTATGCGGAGACACTAAAAGCACCATAGTAGAACACAGAAGAAGTTTACAAGTTGATGTAATAGTCAGTAACAAGCAGTACAATTCAAGTTTTAGCTATCGATTATTGACTCTTTAGCCGGCTTTGGTACCTTGGACATAAGCTAGGACCTTAAGATTATCCATGAAGGTAAGTCTAGCAGCCGCGTTGCACGGGAGAATGAGAAAAGTGTTCATATGTAGTAAAAACCTGAGAAATTTGCCCGTTTTTGTCATTTGTTATCGAATCGACTTAAAGCCAGATCGTCACATTGGCGGATCTTCTCTCTGAAACGGTTACATTTGTCGTCTGCAAAGCTATGTCGCTGGGTGCGGTATGCGGAGACACTAAAAGCACCATAGTAGAACTCAGAAGAAGCTTCTAAGTTGATGTAATAGCCAGTAAGACGTAGTACAATTCAAGTTTTCGTTATCGATTATTCACTTTTCATCCGGCTTTGTTGCCTTGTACAGCAGCTAGGACCTTAAGATTTTGCATGAAAGGAGGACTATTAGACGCGTTGCACGGGAGAATGTGAAAAGTGTTCATATGTAGTAAAAACCTGAGAAATCCGGCCCATTTCGTGATTTGTTATTGAATCGCCATTTAGCCAGATCGTCACATTGGCAGCTCTTCCCTCTGAAACGGCTACATTTATCGGCTGCTAAGCTATGTCGCTAGTTGCGGTATGCGGAGACACTAAAAGCACCATAGTAGAACACAGAAGAAGCTTCTAAGTTGATGTAATAGCCAGTAAGAAGTAGTACAATTCACGTCTTAGTTATCGATTATTGAATTTTTAGCCGGCTTTGATGCCTGGGACGTGAGCTAGGACCTTAAGATTTTGCATGAAAGGAGGACTAGCAGCTGCGTTTCACGGGAAAGTGATAAAAGTGTTTATATGTAGTAAAAACTTAAGATATTCGCCCTATTTGTTCATTTGTTATCGAATCGACTTAAACCCAGATCGTCACATTGGCCGCTCTTCTCTCTGAAACGGTTACATTTATCGTCTGCAAAGCTATGTCGCGTGATGCGATATGCGGAGACACTAAAAGCAACATAGTAGATTACAGAAGAAACTTCTAACAGAATGTAATAGCCAGTAAGAAGTAGTACAATTCAAGTTTTAGTTATAGATTATTGACTTTTTCCCCGGCTTTGGTGCCTTGGACATGAGCTAGGACCTTAAGATTTTGCATGAAAGGAGTACTAGCAGCCGCGCTGCACGGGAGAATGTATAAAGTGTTCATATGTAGTAAAAACCTGAGGAATCCGGCCGTTTTCGTCATTTCTTATCGAATCGACTTAAAGCCAGATCGTCACATTGCCCGCTCTTCCCTCTGTAAGGGTTACATTTATCGTCTGCAAAGCTATGTCACTGGGTGCGGCATGCGGAGACACTAAAAGCACCATAGTAGAACACAGAAGTAGCTTCTAAGTTGATGTAATAGCCAGTAAGAAGTAGTACAATTGAAGTTTTAGTTTTCGATTATTGACTTTTTAGCCGTCTTTGGTGCCTTGGACATTAGCTAGGACCTTAAGATTTTGCATGAAAGGAGTACTAGCAGCCGCGCTGCACGGGAGAATGTATAAAGTGTTCATATGTAGTAAAAACCTGAGAAATGTCCGTTTTCGTCATTTGTTATCGAATCGACTTAAAGCCAAGACGTACATTGGCCGCTCTTCTCTCTGAAACGGTTACATTTATCGTCTGCAAAGTTATGTCGCGTGATGCGATACGCGGAGACACTAAAATCACCATAGTAGAACACAGAGGAAGCTTCTATGTTGATATAATAGCCAGTAAGAAGTAGTACAATTCAAGTTTTAGTTATAGATTATTGACTTTTTAGCCGGCTTTGGTGCCTTGGACATGAGCTAGGTCGTTAAGATTTTGCATGAAAGGATAACTAGCAGCTGAGTTACACGGGAGAATGTGAAAAGTGTTCATATGTAGTAAAAACCTGAGAAATCTGTCTGTTTTCGTCATTTGTTATCGAATCGACTTAAACCCAGATCGTCACATTGGCCGCCCTTCTCTCTGAAACGGTTACATTTATCCTCTGCAAAGCTATGTCGCGTGCTGCGGTATGCGGAGACACTAAAATCACTATAGTAGAACACAGAAGAAGCTTCTATGTTAATGTAATAGCCAGTAATAAGTAGTGCAATTCAAGTTTTAATTATCGATTATTGACTTTTTAGCCGGCTTTTGTGCCTTGGACATAAGCTAGGACCTTAAGATTATCCATGAAGGTAAGTCTAGCAGCCGCGTTGCACGGTAGAATGAGAAAAGTGTTCATATGTAGTAAAAACCTGAGATATCCACCCGTTTCTCGTCATTTGTTATCGAATCGACTTAAAGCCAGATCGTCGCGTTGGCGGATATTCTCTCTGAAACGGTTACATTTATCGTCTGAAAAGCTATGTCGCTTGCCGCGGTATGCAGGGACTTTAAAAGCACCATAGTAGAACACAGAAACAACTTCTAAGTTGAAGTTATAGCCAGTAAGAACTAGTACAATGGAAGTATCAGTTATCGATTACTGACTTCATAGCCGGCTTTGGTACCATGGACACGAGCTAGGACCTTACGATTTTGCATGAATGGAAGGCTAGCAGCTGCGTTGCACGGGTGAAAGTGAAAAGTGTTCATATGTAGTAAAAACCTGAGAAATCAGCCCGTTTCCGTCATTTGTTATCAAATCGATTTAAAGGCAGACCGTTACATTGGCCGATGTACTCCCTGAAACGGTTACATTTATCGTCTGCAAAGCTATGTCGATATGTGCGGTATGCGGAGACACTAAAAGCACCATAGTAGAACACAGAAGAAGCTTCTAAGTTGATGTAATAGCCAGTAAGAAGTAGTACAATTCAAGTTTTTGTTATCGATTATTCACTTTTTAGCCGGCTTTGCTGTCTTGGACATGACCCAGGACCTTAAGATTTTGCATGAAAGGAGGACTAGCAGCCGCGTTGCTCGGCAGAATGGGAAAAGTGTTCGTATGTTGTAAAAACCTGAGAAATCCGTCCGATTTCGTCATTTGTTATCGAATCGACTTAAAGCCACATCGTCACATTGGCCGCTCTTCTCTCTGAAACGGTTACATTTATCCTCTGCAAAGCTATATCACGTGCTGCGATTTGCAGAGACACTAAAAGCACCATAGTAGAACACAGAAGAAGCTTCTAAGTTGATGTAATAGCCAGTAAGAAGTAGTACAATTCAAGTTTTAGTTAACGATTATTGATTTTTTAGCCGGCTTTGGTACCTTGGACATGAGCTAGGACCTTAAGATTTTGCATGATAGAAGGTGTAGCAGCCGCGTTGCAAGGAAGAATGTGAAAAGTGGTCATATGTAGTAAAAACTTGAGAAATCCGTCCGTTTTCGTCATTTGTTATGGAATCAACTTGAAGCCAGATCGTCACATAGGCCGCTCTTCTCTCTGAAATGGTTACATTTATCGTCTGCAAAGAGATGTCGCATGCTGCGGTATGCAGAGACACTAAAAGTACCATACTAGAACACAGAAGAAGCTTCTAAGTTGATGTAATAGCCAGTAAGAAGTAGTACAATTCAAGTTTTAGTTACCGATTATTGCCTTTTTAGCCGGCTTTGGTGCCTTGAGCAAAAGCTAGGACCATAAGATTTTGCATGAAAGGAGGACTAGCAGCTGCGTTGCACGGGAAAGTGATAAAAGTGTTCATATGTAGCAATAAGCTGAAAAAATCCGCACGTTTTCGTCATTTGTTAGCAAATCAACTTTAAGCCAGATCGTCACATTAGCCTCATTTCTCCCTGAAACGGTTACATTTATCGTCTGGAAAGCTATGTCGTGAGCTGTGGTATGCGGCGACACTAAAGGCACCATAGTAGAACACAGAAGAAGCGTCTAAGTCGATGTAATAGCCAGTAAGAGGTAGTACAATTCAAGTTTTAATTATCGATTATTGAATTTTTAGCCTTCTTTGGTGCCTTGGACCTTGCGCTAGGACCTTAAGATTTTGCATGAAAGGAGGACTAGCAGCCGCGTTGCACGGGAGAATGTAAAAAGTGTTCATACGTAGTAAAAACCTGAGAAATCCGTCCGTTTTCGTCATTTGTTATCGAATGGACTTAAACCCATATCGTCACGTTGGCCGCTCTTCTCTTTGAAACGGTTACATTTATCGTCTGCAAAGCTACGTCGCGTGCTGCGGTATGCGGAGACACTAAAAGCACCATAGTAGAATACAGAAGAAGCTTCCAAGTTGTTGTAATAGCCAGTAAGAAGCAGTACAAATTAAGTTTCAATTACCGATTATTGCCTTTATAGCCGGCTTTGGTGCCTTGAACAAGAGCTAGGACCTTTAGATTTTGCATGAAAGGAGGACTAGCAGCTGCGTTGCACGGGAAAGTGATAAAAGTGTTCATATGTAGCAATAAGCTGAAAAAATCCGCACGTTTTCGTCATTTGTTAGCAAATCAACTTTAAGCCAGATCGTCACATTAGCCTCATTTCTCCCTGAAACGGTTACATTTATCGTCTGGAAAGCTATGTCGTGAGCTGTGGTATGCGGCGACACTAAAGGCACCATAGTAGAACACAGAAGAAGCGTCTAAGTCGATGTAATAGCCAGTAAGAAGTAGTACAATTCAAGTTTTAATTATCGATTATTGAATTTTTAGCCTTCTTTGGTGCCTTGGACCTTGCGCTAGGACCTTAAGATTTTGCATGAAAGGAGGACTAGCAGCCGCGTTGCACGGGAGAATGTAAAAAGTGTTCATATGTAGTAAAAACTTGAAAAATCCGTTTGTTTTCGTCATTTGTTATCGAATCGACTTAAACCCAGATCGTCACATTGGCCGCTCTTCTCTCTGAAACGGTTGTACTTATCGTCTGCAAAGCTATGTCATGTGCTGCGGTATGCGGAGACGCTAAAAGCACCATAGTAGAACACCGTAAAACCTTCTAAGTTTATGTAATAGCCAGTAAGAAGTAGTACAATTCACGTTTTGGTTATCGATTATTGATTTTTTAGCCGGCTTTGGCGATTTGGACAGGAGCTAGGAGCTTAAGATTTTGCATAAAAGGTGGACTAGCAGCAGCGTTGTTCGGGAGAATGTGACAAGTGTTCAAACGAGGTAAAAACCTGAGAAATTCGTCCGTTTTCGTCATTCGTTATCGAATCGACTTAAATCCAGATCGTCACATTGGCCGCTCTTCTCTCTGAAACTGTTACATTTATCGCCTGCAAAGCTTGTCGCGTGCTGCGGTATGCGGAGGCACTAAAAGCACCATAGTAGAACACAGATGAAGCTTCTATGTTGATGTAATAGCCAGTAAGAAGTAGTACAATGCAAGTTTTAGTTATCAATTACTGACTTTTTAGCCGGCTTTGGTGCCTTGGACATGAGCTAGGAACTAACGATTTTGCATGAAAGGATAACTAGCAGCTGAAATACACGGGAGAATGTGAAAAGTGTTCATATGTAGTAAAAAACTGAGAAATCCGTCCGTATTCCTCATTTGTTATCGAATCGACTTAAAACCAGATCGTTACATTGGCCGCTCTTCTCTCTGAAACGGTTACATTTATCCTCTGCAAAGCTATGACGCGTGCTGCGGTATGCGGAGATACTAAAAGCACCATAGCAGAACACAGAAGTTGCTTCTAAGTTGATGTAATAGCCAGTAAGAAGTAGTACAATTCAAGTTTTAGTTTTCCATTATTGACTTTTTAGCCGGCTTTGATGCCTTGGACATGAGCTAGGACCTTAAGATTTTGCATGAAAGGAGGACTAGCAGCCGCGCTGCACGGGAGAATGTGAAAAGTGTTCATATGTAGTAAAAACTTGAGAAATCCCTCCGTTTTCTTCATTTGTTATCGAATCGACTTAAACCCAGATCGTCACATTAGCGGCTCTTCTCTCTGAAACGGTTACATTTGTCGTCTTCAAAGCCATGTCGCGTGCTATGGTATGCGGAGACATTAAAAGCACCATAGTAGAACACAGAAGAAGCTTCTAAGTTGTTGTAATAGCCAGTAAGTAGTAGTACAATTCAAGTTTAGTTATCTATTGTTGCCTTTTTAGCCGGCTTTGGTGCCTTGGACATGAGTTGGAACTTAAGGGATTGTATGAAAGGATGACTAGCAGCCGCGTTGCACGGGAAAATGTGTTAAAGTGTTCACATGTAGTAAAAACCTGAGAAATCTGTCCGTTTTCATCGTTTGTTATCGAATCGACTTAAAGCCAGGACGTAACATTGGCCTCTCTTTTCTCCGAAACGGTTACATTTATCGTCTGGAAAGCTATGTCGTGAGCTGTGGTATGCGGCGACACTAAAGGCACCATAGTAGAACACAGAAGAAGCGTCTAAGTCGATGTAATAGCCAGTAAGAAGTAGTACAATTCAAGTTTTAATTATCGATTATTGAATTTTTAGTCTTCTTTTGGTGCCTTGGACCTTGCGCTAGGACCTTAAGATTTTGCATGAAAGGAGGACTAGCAGCCGCGTTGCACGGGAGAATGTAAAAAATGTTCATACGTAGTAAAAACCTGAGAAATGCGTCCGTTTTCGTCATTTGTTATCGAATCGACTTAAAAACAGATTTTTACATTGGCCGCTTTTCTCTCTGAAACGGTTACATTTATCATCTGCAAAGCTATGTCGCGTGCTGCGGTATGCGGAGGCACTAAAAGCACCATAGCAGAACACAAATGAAGCATCAAAGTTGATGTTATAGCCAGTAAGAAGTAGCACAATTCAAGTTTTTGTTATCTATTGTTGCCTTTTTAGCCGGCTTTGGTGCCTTGGACATGAGCTAGGTCCTTAAGGGATTGTATGAAAGGATGACTAGTAGCCGCGTTGCACGGGAAAATGTGTTAAAGTGTTCACATGTAGTAAAAGCCTGAGAAATCTGTCCGTTTTCGTCGTTTGTTATCGAATCGACTTAAAGCCAGGACGTAACATTGGCCGCTCTTTTCTCTGAAACGGTTACATTTACCGTGTGCAAAGCTATGTCGCGTGCTGCGGTATGCAGAGACACTAAATGCACCATAGTAGAACACTGAAAAAGCTTCTAAGTTTATGTAATAGCCAGTAAGAAGTTGTACAATTCACTTTTTAGTTATCGATTATTGACTTTTTAGCAGGCTTTGGGGCCTTGGACGTGAGCTAGGACCTTAAGATTTTGCATGAAAGGAGGACTAGTAACTGCGTTGCACGGGAAAGTGATAGAAGTGTTCATATGTAGTAAAAACTAACAATATTCGCCCGTTTTCGTCATTTGTTATCAAATCGACTCAAAGCCAGATCGTCACATTTGCCGCTCTTCTCTCTGAAACGGATACATTTATCCTCTGCAAAGCTATGTCGCGTGCTGCGGTATGCGGAGACACTAAAAGCACCATAGCAGAACACAGAAGTCGCTTCCAAGTTGATGTAATAGCCAGTAAGGAGTAGTACAATTCAAGTTTTAGATTTCGATTATTGACTTTTTAGCCGGCTTTGATGCCTTGGACATGAGCTAGGACCTTAAGATTTTGCATGACAGAAGGTCTAGCAGCCGCGTTGCAAGGAAGAATGTGAAAGTGTTCATATGTAGTAAAAACTTGAGAAAACCGCCCGTTTTCGTCATTTGTTTTCGAATCGACTTAAAGCCAGATCGTCACATTGGCCGCTCTTCTCTCTGAAACGTTTGTACTTATCGTCTGCAAAGCTATGTCGCGTGCTGCGGTATGTGGATACACTAAAAGCACCATAGTAGAACACGGATGAAGTTTCTAAGTTGATGTAATAGCCAGTATGAAGTAGTACAATTCAAGTTTTCGGTATCGATTATTGACTTTTTACCCTTCCTTGGTGTCTTGGACATGAGCTAGGAAATTAAGATTCTGCATGAAAATAGGACTAGCAGCCGCGTTGCACGGGAGAATGTGAAAAGTGTTCATATGTAGCAAAAACCTGAGAAATCCGTCCGTTTTCGTCATTTGTTTTCGAATCTACTTAAGGCCAGATCGTCACATTGGCCGCAGATCTGTCTGAAACGGTTACATTTATCGTCTGCAAAGCTATATCGCGTTCTGCGGTATGCAGAGACACTAAAAGCACCATAGTAGAACACAGATGATGCTTCTAAGTTGATGTAATAGCCAGTATAAAGTAGCACAATTCAAGTTTTTGTTATCGATTATTGACTTTTTACCCTTCTTTGGTGCCTTGGACATGAGCTAGGAACTTAAGATTCTGCATGAAAGGAGGACTAGCAGCCGAGTTGCACGGGAGAATGTGAAAAGTGTTCATATGTAGTAAAAACCTGAGAAATCCGTCCGTTTTGTCATTTGATATCGAATCGACTTAAAGCCAGATCGTCACATTGGCCGCACTTCTGTCCGAAACGGTTACATTTATCGTCTGCAAAGCTATGTCGCGTGCTGCGGTATGCGGAGACACTAAAAGAACCATAGTAGAACACAGAAGAAGCGTCTAAGTCGATGTAATAGCCAGTAAGAAGTAGTACAATTCAAGTTTTAACTATCGATTATTGAATTTTCAGCTTCCTTTGGTGCCTTGGACCTTGCGCTATGACCTTAAGATTTTGCATGAAAGGAGGACTAGCAACCGCGTTGCACGGGAGAATGTAAAAAGTGTTCATATGTAGTAGAAACCTGAGAAATCCGTCCGTTTTCGTCATTTGTTATCGAATCGACTTAAAGCCAGATCGTCACATTGGCCGCTCTTCTCTCTGAAACGGTTACATTTATCTACTACAAAGCTATGTCGCGTGCTGCAGTATGCGTAGACACTAAAAGCACCATAGTAGAACACAGAAAAAGGTTCTAAGTTGATGTAATAGCCAGTAAGAAGTAGTAAAATTCACGTTTTAGTTATCGATTATTGCCTTTTTATCCGGCTTTGGTGCCTTGGACATGAGCTAGGACATTAAGATTTTGCATGAAAGGAGGACTAGCAACCGCGTTGCACGGGAGAATGTGAAAAGTGTTCATATGTGGTAAAAACCTGAGAAATCAGTCAGTTTTCGTCATTTGTTATCGCTGCGGTATGCGGAGACACTAAAAGCACCATAGTAGAACACAGATGAAGCTTCTAAGTTGATGAAATAGTCAGTATGAAGTAGTATAATTCAAGTTATGTTATCGATTATTGACTTTTTACCCTTCTTTGGTGCCTTGGACATGAGCTAGGAACTAAAGATTTTGCATGAAAGGAGGACTAGAAGCCGCGTTGCATGGGAGAATGTGGAAAGTGTTCATATGTAGTAAAAACCTGAGAAATCCGTCCGTTTTGTCATTTGATATCGAATCGACTTAAAGCCAGATCGTCACATTGGCCGCACTTCTGTCTAAAACGGTTACATTTATCGTCTGCAAAGCTATGTCGCGTGCTGCGGTATGCGGAGACACTAAAAGAATCATAGTAGAACACAGATGAAGCATCTAAGTTGATGTAATAGCTAGTGAGAAATAGTACAATTCAAGTTTTAGGAATCGATTATTGACTTTTTAGCTGGCTTTGGTGCCTTGGACATGAGCTAGGAACCTAAGATTCTTCATGAAAGGAGGACTAGCAGCCGCGTTGCACGGGAGAATGTGAAAAGTGTTCATATGTAGTAAAAACCTGAGAAATCCGTCCGTTTTCGTCATTTGTTTTCGAATCGACTTAAAGCCAGATCGTCACATTGGCCGCTCTTCTCTCTGAAACGGTTGTACCTATCGTCTGCAAAGCTACGTCACGTGCTGCGGTATGCGGAGACACTAAAAGCACCGTAGTAGAACACAGATGAAGCATCTAAGTTGATGTAATAGCCAGTAAGACGTAGTACAATACAAGTTTTAGGTATCGATTATTGACTTTTTAGCTGGCTTTGGTGCCTTGGACATGAGCTAGGACCTTAAGATTCTGCATGAAAGGAGGACAAGCAACCGAGTTGCACGGGAGGATGTGAAAAGTGTTCATACGTAGTACAAACCTGAGAAATCCGTCCGTTTTTGTCATTTGTTATCGAATCGACTTAAAGCCAGTTCGTCACATTGGCCGATTTTTTCTCTGAAACGGTTGTACTTATCGCCTGCAAAGCTATGTCGCATGCTGCGGTATGTGGAGACACTAAAAGCACCATAGTAGAACACGGATGAAGTTTCTAAGTTGATGTAATAGCCAGTAAGAAGTAGTACAATTGAAGTTTTAGGTATCGATTATTCACTTTTTACCCTTCTTTGGTGCCTTGGACATGAGTTAGGAAATTAAGATTTTGCATGAAATTAGGACTAGCAGCCGCGTTACACGGGAGAATGTGAAAAGTGTTCATATGTAGTAAAAACCTGAGAAATCCGTCCGTTTTCTTCATTTGTTATCGAATCGACTTAAAGCCAGATCGACACATTGGCCGCTCTTCTCTCTGAAACGGTTACATTTATCTACTACAAAGCTATGTCGCGTGCTGCAGTATGCGTAGACACTAAAAGCACCATAGTAGAACACAGAAAAAGGTTCTAAGTTGATGTAATAGCCAGTAAGAAGTAGTAAAATTCACGTTTTAGTTATCGATTATTGCCTTTTTATCCGGCTTTGGTGCCTTGGACATGAGCTAGGACATTAAGATTTTGCATGAAAGGAGGACTAGCAACCGCGTTGCACGGGAGAATGTGAAAAGTGTTCATATGTGGTAAAAACCTGAGAAATCAGTCAGTTTTCGTCATTTGTTATCGCTGCGGTATGCGGAGACACTAAAAGCACCATAGTAGAACACAGATGAAGCTTCTAAGTTGATGAAATAGTCAGTATGAAGTAGTATAATTCAAGTTATGTTATCGATTATTGACTTTTTACCCTTCTTTGGTGCCTTGGACATGAGCTAGGAACTAAAGATTTTGCATGAAAGGAGGACTAGAAGCCGCGTTGCATGGGAGAATGTGGAAAGTGTTCATATGTAGTAAAAACCTGAGAAATCCGTCCGTTTTGTCATTTGATATCGAATCGACTTAAAGCCAGATCGTCACATTGGCCGCACTTCTGTCTAAAACGGTTACATTTATCGTCTGCAAAGCTATGTCGCGTGCTGCGGTATGCGGAGACACTAAAAGAATCATAGTAGAACACAGATGAAGCATCTAAGTTGATGTAATAGCTAGTGAGAAATAGTACAATTCAAGTTTTAGGAATCGATTATTGACTTTTTAGCTGGCTTTGGTGCCTTGGACATGAGCTAGGAACCTAAGATTCTTCATGAAAGGAGGACTAGCAGCCGCGTTGCACGGGAGAATGTGAAAAGTGTTCATATGTAGTAAAAACCTGAGAAATCCGTCCGTTTTCGTCATTTGTTTTCGAATCGACTTAAAGCCAGATCGTCACATTGGCCGCTCTTCTCTCTGAAACGGTTGTACCTATCGTCTGCAAAGCTACGTCACGTGCTGCGGTATGCGGAGACACTAAAAGCACCGTAGTAGAACACAGATGAAGCATCTAAGTTGATGTAATAGCCAGTAAGACGTAGTACAATACAAGTTTTAGGTATCGATTATTGACTTTTTAGCTGGCTTTGGTGCCTTGGACATGAGCTAGGACCTTAAGATTCTGCATGAAAGGAGGACAAGCAACCGAGTTGCACGGGAGGATGTGAAAAGTGTTCATACGTAGTACAAACCTGAGAAATCCGTCCGTTTTTGTCATTTGTTATCGAATCGACTTAAAGCCAGTTCGTCACATTGGCCGATTTTTTCTCTGAAACGGTTGTACTTATCGCCTGCAAAGCTATGTCGCATGCTGCGGTATGTGGAGACACTAAAAGCACCATAGTAGAACACGGATGAAGTTTCTAAGTTGATGTAATAGCCAGTAAGAAGTAGTACAATTGAAGTTTTAGGTATCGATTATTGACTTTTTACCCTTCTTTGGTGCCTTGGACATGAGTTAGGAAATTAAGATTTTGCATGAAATTAGGACTAGCAGCCGCGTTACACGGGAGAATGTGAAAAGTGTTCATATGTAGTAAAAACCTGAGAAATCCGTCCGTTTTCGTCATTTGTTATCGAATCGACTTAAAGCCAGATCGACACATTGGCCGCTCTTCTCTCTAAAACGTTGGTACTTATCGCCTGCAAAGTTATGTCGCGTGCTGCGGTATGTGGTGACACTAAAAGCACCATAGTAGAACACAGATGAAGCTTCTAAGTTGATGTAATAGCCAGTAAGATGTAGTACAATTCAAGTTTTAGATATCGATTGTTGACATTTTAGCTATCTTTGGTGCCTTGGACATGAGCTAGGACCTTAAGATTCTGCATGAAAGGAAGACTAGCCCCCGAGTTGCACGGGAGAATGTGAAAAGTGTTCATTTGTAGTAAAAACCTGAGAAATCCGTCCGTTTTCGTCATTGGTTATCGAATCGACTTGAAGCCAGATCGTCACATTGGCCGCTCTTCCTCTGAAACGGTTGTACTTAACGTCTGCAAAGCTATGTCGCGTGCTGCGGTATGTGGAGACACTAAAAGCACCATAGTAGAACACAGATGAAGCTCCTATGTTGATGTAATAGCCAGTAAGATGTAGTACAATTCAAGTTTTAGGTATCGGTTATTGACATTTTAGCAGGCTTTGGTGCCTTGGACATGAGCTAGGACCTTAAGATTCTGCCTGAAAGGAGGACTTGCAGCCGAGTTGCAAGGGAGAATGTGAAAAGTGTTCATAATTAGTAAAATCCAGAGACTTCCGTCCGTTTTCGTCATTTGTTATCGAATCGACTTAAAGCCAGATCGTCACATTGGCCGCTCTTCTCTCTGAAACGGTTGTACTTATCGTCTGCAAAGCTATGTCGCGTGCTGCGGTATGCGGAGACACTAAAAGCACCATAGTAGAACACAGATGAAGCTTCTAAGTTGATGAAATAGTCAGTATGAAGTAGTATAATTCAAGTTATGTTATCGATTATTGACTTTTTACCCTTCTTTGGTGCCTTGGACATGAGCTAGGAACTAAAGATTTTGCATGAAAGGAGGACTAGAAGCCGTGTTGCATGGGAGAATGTGAAAAGTGTTCATATATAGTAAAAACCTGAGCAATCCGTCCGTTTTCGTCATTTGATATCGAATCGACTTAAAGCCAGATCGTCACATTGGCCGCACTTCTGTCTGAAACGGTTACATTTATCGTCCGCAAAGCTATGTCGCGTGCTGCGGTATGCGGAGACACTAAAAGAACCATAGTAGAACACAGATGAAGCATCTGAGTTGATGTAATAGCTAGTGAGAAATAGTTCAATTCAAGTTTTAGGAATCGATTTTGACTTTTTACCTGGCTTTGGTGCCTTGGACGTGAGCTAGAAACCTAAGATTCTTCATGAAAGGAGGACTAGCACCCGCGTTGCACGGGAGAATGTGAAAAGTGTTCATATGTAGTAAACACCTGAGAAATCCGTCCATTTTCGTCATTTGTTTTCGAATCGACTTAAAGCCAGATCGTCACATTGGCCGCTCTTCTCTCTGAAATGGTTGTACTTATCGTCTGCAAAGTTATGTCGCGTGCTGCGATATGTGGAGACACTAAGTGCACCATAGTAGAACACAGATGAAGCTTCTAAGTTGATGTAATAGCTAGTAAGAAGTAGTACAATTCAAGTTTTAGGTATCGATTATTGACCTTTTAGCTGGCTTTGGTGCCTTGGACATGAGCTAGGTCCTTAAGGGATTGTATGAAAGGATGACTAGTAGCCGCGTTGCACGGGAAAATGTGTTAAAGTGTTCACATGTAGTAAAAGCCTGAGAAATCTGTCCGTTTTCGTCGTTTGTTATCGAATCGACTTAAAGCCAGGACGTAACATTGGCCGCTCTTTTCTCTGAAACGGTTACATTTACCGTGTGCAAAGCTATGTCGCGTGCAGCGGTATGCAGAGACACTAAATGCACCATAGTAGAACACTGAAAAAGCTTCTAAGTTTATGTAATAGCCAGTAAGAAGTTGTACAATTCACTTTTTAGTTATCGATTATTGACTTTTTAGCAGGCTTTGGGGCCTTGGACGTGAGCTAGGACCTTAAGATTTTGCATGAAAGGAGGACTAGTAACTGCGTTGCACGGGAAAGTGATAGAAGTGTTCATATGTAGTAAAAACTAACAATATTCGCCCGTTTTCGTCATTTGTTATCAAATCGACTCAAAGCCAGATCGTCACATTTGCCGCTCTTCTCTCTGAAACGGATACATTTATCCTCTGCAAAGCTATGTCGCGTGCTGCGGTATGCGGAGACACTAAAAGCACCATAGCAGAACACAGAAGTCGCTTCCAAGTTGATGTAATAGCCAGTAAGAAGTAGTACAATTCAAGTTTTAGATTTCGATTATTGACTTTTTAGCCGGCTTTGATGCCTTGGACATGAGCTAGGACCTTAAGATTTTGCATGACAGAAGGTCTAGCAGCCGCGTTGCAAGGAAGAATGTGAAAGTGTTCATATGTAGTAAAAACTTGAGAAAACCGCCCGTTTTCGTCATTTGTTTTCGAATCGACTTAAAGCCAGATCGTCACATTGGCCGCTCTTCTCTCTGAAACGTTTGTACTTATCGTCTGCAAAGCTATGTCGCGTGCTGCGGTATGTGGATACACTAAAAGCACCATAGTAGAACACGGATGAAGTTTCTAAGTTGATGTAATAGCCAGTATGAAGTAGTACAATTCAAGTTTTCGGTATCGATTATTGACTTTTTACCCTTCCTTGGTGTCTTGGACATGAGCTAGGAAATTAAGATTCTGCATGAAAATAGGAATAGCAGCCGCGTTGCACGGGAGAATGTGAAAAGTGTTCATATGTAGCAAAAACCTGAGAAATCCGTCCGTTTTCGTCATTTGTTTTCGAATCTACTTAAGGCCAGATCGTCACATTGGCCGCAGATCTGTCTGAAACGGTTACATTTATCGTCTGCAAAGCTATATCGCGTTCTGCGGTATGCAGAGACACTAAAAGCACCATAGTAGAACACAGATGATGCTTCTAAGTTGATGTAATAGCCAGTATAAAGTAGCACAATTCAAGTTTTTGTTATCGATTATTGACTTTTTACCCTTCTTTGGTGCCTTGGACATGAGCTAGGAACTTAAGATTCTGCATGAAAGGAGGACTAGCAGCCGAGTTGCACGGGAGAATGTGAAAAGTGTTCATATGTAGTAAAAACCTGAGAAATCCGTCCGTTTTGTCATTTGATATCGAATCGACTTAAAGCCAGATCGTCACATTGGCCGCACTTCTGTCCGAAACGGTTACATTTATCGTCTGCAAAGCTATGTCGCGTGCTGCGGTATGCGGAGACACTAAAAGAACCATAGTAGAACACAGAAGAAGCGTCTAAGTCGATGTAATAGCCAGTAAGAAGTAGTACAATTCAAGTTTTAACTATCGATTATTGAATTTTTAGCTTCCTTTGGTGCCTTGGACCTTGCGCTATGACCTTAAGATTTTGCATGAAAGGAGGACTAGCAACCGCGTTGCACGGGAGAATGTAAAAAGTGTTCATATGTAGTAGAAACCTGAGAAATCCGTCCGTTTTTGTCATTTGTTATCGAATCGACTTAAAGCCAGATCGTCACATTGGCCGCTCTTCTCTCTGAAACGGTTACATTTATCTACTACAAAGCTATGTCGCGTGCTGCAGTATGCGTAGACACTAAAAGCACCCTAGTAGAACACAGAAAAAGGTTCTAAGTTGATGTAATAGCCAGTAAGAAGTAGTAAAATTCACGTTTTAGTTATCGATTATTGCCTTTTTATCCGGCTTTGGTGCCTTGGACATGAGCTAGGACATTAAGATTTTGCATGAAAGGAGGACTAGCAACCGCGTTGCACGGGAGAATGTGAAAAGTGTTCATATGTCGTAAAAACCTGAGAAATCAGTCAGTTTTCGTCATTTGTTATCGCTGCGGTATGCGGAGACACTAAAAGCACCATAGTAGAACACAGATGAAGCTTCTAAGTTGATGAAATAGTCAGTATGAAGTAGTATAATTCAAGTTATGTTATCGATTATTGACTTTTTACCCTTCTTTGGTGCCTTGGACATGAGCTAGGAACTAAAGATTTTGCATGAAAGGAGGACTAGAAGCCGCGTTGCATGGGAGAATGTGGAAAGTGTTCATATGTAGTAAAAACCTGAGAAATCCGTCCGTTTTGTCATTTGATATCGAATCGACTTAAAGCCAGATCGTCACATTGGCCGCACTTCTGTCTAAAACGGTTACATTTATCGTCTGCAAAGCTATGTCGCGTGCTGCGGTATGCGGAGACACTAAAAGAATCATAGTAGAACACAGATGAAGCATCTAAGTTGATGTAATAGCTAGTGAGAAATAGTACAATTCAAGTTTTAGGAATCGATTATTGACTTTTTAGCTGGCTTTGGTGCCTTGGACATGAGCTAGGAACCTAAGATTCTTCATGAAAGGAGGACTAGCAGCCGCGTTGCACGGGAGAATGTGAAAAGTGTTCATATGTAGTAAAAACCTGAGAAATCCGTCCGTTTTCGTCATTTGTTTTCGAATCGACTTAAAGCCAGATCGTCACATTGGCCGCTCTTCTCTCTGAAACGGTTGTACCTATCGTCTGCAAAGCTACGTCACGTGCTGCGGTATGCGGAGACACTAAAAGCACCGTAGTAGAACACAGATGAAGCATCTAAGTTGATGTAATAGCCAGTAAGACGTAGTACAATACAAGTTTTAGGTATCGATTATTGACTTTTTAGCTGGCTTTGGTGCCTTGCACATGAGCTAGGACCTTAAGATTCTGCATGAAAGGAGGACAAGCAACCGAGTTGCACGGGAGGATGTGAAAAGTGTTCATACGTAGTACAAACCTGAGAAATCCGTCCGTTTTTGTCATTTGTTATCGAATCGACTTAAAGCCAGTTCGTCACATTGGCCGATTTTTTCTCTGAAACGGTTGTACTTATCGCCTGCAAAGCTATGTCGCATGCTGCGGTATGTGGAGACACTAAAAGCACCATAGTAGAACACGGATGAAGTTTCTAAGTTGATGTAATAGCCAGTAAGAAGTAGTACAATTGAAGTTTTAGGTATCGATTATTGACTTTTTACCCTTCTTTGGTGCCTTGGACATGAGTTAGGAAATTAAGATTTTGCATGAAATTAGGACTAGCAGCCGCGTTACACGGGAGAATGTGAAAAGTGTTCATATGTAGTAAAAACCTGAGAAATCCGTCCGTTTTCGTCATTTGTTATCGAATCGACTTAAAGCCAGATCGACACATTGGCCGCTCTTCTCTCTGAAACGGTTACATTTATCTACTACAAAGCTATGTCGCGTGCTGCAGTATGCGTAGACACTAAAAGCACCATAGTAGAACACAGAAAAAGGTTCTAAGTTGATGTAATAGCCAGTAAGAAGTAGTAAAATTCACGTTTTAGTTATCGATTATTGCCTTTTTATCCGGCTTTGGTGCCTTGGACATGAGCGAGGACATTAAGATTTTGCATGAAAGGAGGACTAGCAACCGCGTTGCACGGGAGAATGTGAAAAGTGTTCATATGTGGTAAAAACCTGAGAAATCAGTCAGTTTTCGTCATTTGTTATCGCTGCGGTATGCGGAGACACTAAAAGCACCATAGTAGAACACAGATGAAGCTTCTAAGTTGATGAAATAGTCAGTATGAAGTAGTATAATTCAAGTTATGTTATCGATTATTGACTTTTCACCCTTCTTTGGTGCCTTGGACATGAGCTAGGAACTAAAGATTTTGCATGAAAGGAGGACTAGAAGCCGCGTTGCATGGGAGAATGTGGAAAGTGTTCATATGTAGTAAAAACCTGAGAAATCCGTCCGTTTTGTCATTTGATATCGAATCGACTTAAAGCCAGATCGTCACATTGGCCGCACTTCTGTCTAAAACGGTTACATTTATCGTCTGCAAAGCTATGTCGCGTGCTGCGGTATGCGGAGATACTAAAAGAATCATAGTAGAACACAGATGAAGCATCTAAGTTGATGTAATAGCTAGTGAGAAATAGTACAATTCAAGTTTTAGGAATCGATTATTGACTTTTTAGCTGGCTTTGGTGCCTTGGACGTGAGCTAGAAACCTAAGATTCTTCATGAAAGGAGGACTAGCACCCGCGTTGCACGGGAGAATGTGAAAAGTGTTCATATGTAGTAAACACCTGAGAAATCCGTCCGTTTTCGTCATTTGTTATCGAATCGACTTAAAGCCAGATCGTCACATTGTCCGCTCTTCTCTCTGAAACGGTTGCACTTATCGTCTGCAAAGCTATGTCGCGTGCTGCGGTATGTGGAGACACTAAACGCACCATAGTAGAACACAGATGAAGCTTCTAAGTTGATGTAATAGCCAGTAAGAAGTAGTACAATTCAAGTTTTAGGTATCGATTATTGACTTTTTAGCTGGCTTTGGTGCCTTGGACATGAGCTAAGACCTTAAGATTCTGCATGAAAGGAGGACTGGCAGCCGAGTTGCATGGGAGAATGTGAAAAGTGTTCCTACGTAGTAAAAACCTGAGAAATCCGTCCGTTTTCGTCATTTGTTATCGAATCGACTTAAAGCCAGATCGTCACATCGGCCGCTCTTCGTCTGAAACGGTTGTACTTAACGTCTGCAAAGCTATGTCGCGTGCTGCGGTATGTGGAGACACTAAAAGCACCACAGTAGACCACGGATGAAGTTTCTAAGTTGATGTAATAGCCAGTATGAAGTATTACAATTCAAGATTTTGTTATGGATTATTGACTTTTTACCCTTCTTTGGTGCCTTGGACATGAGCTAGGAACTTAAGATTTGCATGAAAGTAGGACAAGGAAGCCGCCTTCCATGGGAGAATGTGAAAGGTGTTCATATGTAGTAAAAACCTGAGTAATCCGTCCGTTTTCGTCATTTGTTATCGAAACGACTTAAAGCCAGATCGTCACATTCGCTGCTCTTCTCCTGAAACGGTTGTACTTATCGTCCACAAAGCTATGTCGCGTGCTGCGATATGCGGAGACACTAAAAGCACCATAGTAGAACACAGATGAAGCTTCTAAGTTGATGTAATAGCCAGTAAGAAGTACTACAATTCAAGTTTTAGGTATCGATTATTGACTTTTTAGCTGGCTTTGGTGCCTTGGACATGAGCTATGACCTTCAGATTCTGCATCAAAGAAGGACTAGCAGCCGAGTTGCACGGGAGAATGTGAAAATTGTTCATATGTAGTAAAAACCTGAGAAATCCGTCCGTTTTCGTCATTCGTTATGAAATTGACTTAAATCGAGATCGTCACATTGGCCGCTCTACTCTCTGAAACGGTTGTCCTTATCGTCCGCAAGGCTATGTCGCGTGCTGCGGTATGCGAAGACACTAAAAGCACCATAGTAGAACACAGATGAAGCTTCTAAGTTGATGTAATAGCCATTAAGAAGTAGTACAATTCAAGTTTTAGTTATCGATTATTGACTTTTTCCCTTCTTTGGTGCCTTGGACATGAGCTAGGAACTTAAGATATTTCATGAAAGGGCGACAAGCAGCCGAGTTGCACGGGAGAATGTGAAAAGTGTTCATATGTAGTAAAAACTTGAGAAATCCGTCCGTTTTCGTTATTTGTTATCGAATCGACTTAAAGCCAGATCGTCACATTGGCCGCTCTTCTCTCTAAAACGTTTGTACTTATCGTCTGCAAAGTTAAGTAGCGTGCTGCGATATGTGGAGACACTAAAAGCACCATAGTAGAACACAGATGAAGCTTCTAAGTTGATGTAATAGCCAGTAAGATGTAGTACAATTCAAGTTTTAGGTATCGATTATTGACCTTTTAGCTGGCTTTGGTGCCTTGGACATGAGCTAGGACATTAAGATTCTGCATGAAAGGAGGACTAGCACCCGAGTTGCACGGGAGAATGTGAAAAGTGTTCATATGTAGTAAAAACCTGAGATTCCGTCCGTTTTCGTCATTTGTTATCGAATCGACTTAAAGCCAGATCGCCACATTGGCCGCACTTCTCTCTGAAATGGTTGTACTTATCGTCTGCAAAGCTGTGTCGCGTGCTGCGGTATGTGCAGACACTAAAAGCACCATAGTAGAACACAGATGAAGCTTCTAGGTTGAAGTAATAGCCAGTAAGATGTAGTACAATTCAAGTTTTAGGTATCGATTATTGACTTTTTAGCTGGCTGTGGTGCCTTGGATATGAGCTAGGACCTTAAGATTCTGCATGAAAGGAGGACTAGCAGCCGAGTTGCACGGGAGAATGTGAAAAGTGTTCATATGTAGTAAAAACCTGAGAAATCCGTCCGTTTTCGTCATTTGTTATCGAATCGACTTAAAACCAGATCGTCACATTGGCCGCTCTTCTGTCTGAAACAGTTACATTTATCTGCTGCAAAGTTATGTCGCGTGCTGCGGTGTGCGGAGACACTAAAAGCACCATAGTAGAACACAGATGAAGCATCTAAGTTTATGTAATAGCTAGTAAGAAATAGTATAATTCTAGTTTTAGGTATCGATTATTGATTTTTTAGCTGGCTTTGGTGCCTTGGACATGAGCTAGGAACTAAAGATTCTTCATGAAAGGAGGACTAGCAGCCGATTTGCACGAGAGAATGTGAAATGTGTTCATATGTAGTAAAACCCTGAGAAATCCGTCCGTTTTCGTCATTTGTTATCGAATCGACTTAAAGCCTGATCGTCACATTAGCCGCTCTTCTCTCTAAAACGTTTGTACTTATCGTCTGCAAAGTTATGTCGCGTGCTACGATATGTGTAGACACTAAAAGCACCATAGTAGAACACAGTTGAAGCTTCTAAGTTGATGTAATAGCTAGTAAGAAGTAGTACAATTCAAGTTTTAGGTATCGATTATTGACCTTTTAGCTGGCTTTGGTGCCTTGGACATGAGCTAGGACCGTACGATTCTGCATGAAAGGAGGACTAGCAGCCGAGTTGCACGGGAGAATGTGAAAAGTGTTCATATGTAGTAAAAACTTGAGAAATCCGTCCGTTTTCGTCATTTGTTATCAAATCGACGTAAAGCTAGATCGTCACATTGGCCGCTCTTCTCTCTGAAACGGTTGTACTTATCGTCTGCAAAGCTATGTCGCGTGCTGCGGTATGCGGAGACACTAAACGCACCATAGTAGAACACAGATGAAGCTTCTAAGTTGATGAAATAGTCAGTATGAAGTAGTATAATTCAAGTTATGTTATCGATTATTGACTTTTTACCCTTCTTTGGTGCCTTGGACATGAGCTAGGAACTAAAGATTTTGCATGAAATTAGGACTAGCAGCCGCGTTGCATGGGAGAATGTGAAAAGTGTTCATATGTAGTAAAAACCTGAGAAATCCGTCCGTTTTCGTCATTAGTTATCAAATCGACTTAAAGCCAGATCGTCACATTGGCCGCTCTTCTCTCTGAAACGGTTGTACTTATCGTCTGCAAAGCTATGTCGCGTGCTGCGGAATGGGTAGACACTAAATGCTCAATAGTAGAACACAGATGAAGCTTCTAAGTTGATGTAATAGCCAGTAAGAAGTAGTACAATTAAAGTTTTGGGTGTCGATTATTGACTTTTTACCCTTATTTGGTTCCTTGGACATGAGTTAGGAAATTAAGATTTTGCATGAAAGGAGGAATAGCAGCCGCGTTGCATGGGAGAATGTAAAAAGTGTTCATATGTAGTAAAAACCTGAGAAATCCGTCCGTTTTCGTCATTTGATATCGAATCGACTTAAAGCCACATCGTCACATTGGCCGCTCTTCTCTGACACGGTTTTACTTATCGTCTGCAAAGCTATGTCGCGTGCTGCGGTATGCGGAGACTCTAAAAGCACCATAGTAGAACACAGATGAAGCATCTAATTTGATGTAATAGCCAGTAAGAAGTAGTACAATTCTAGTTTTATGTATCGATTATTGACTTTTTAGCTGGCTTTAAAGCCTTGGACAAGAGCTAGGACCTTAATATTATGCATGAAAGTAAGACTAGCAGCCGAGTTGCACGGAAGAATGTGAAAAGTGTTCATATGTAGTAAAAACCTGCGAATCCGTCCGTTTTCGTCATTTGTTATCGAATCGACTTAAAGCCAGATCGTAACATTGGCCGCTCTTCTGTCTGAAACGGTTATATTTATCGTCTGCAAAGCTATGTCGCGTGCTGCGGTATGCGGAGACACTAAAAGCACCATAGTAGAACACAGATGAAACATCTAAGTAGATGTGATAGCCAGTAAGAAGTATTAGAATTCAAGTATTAGGTATCGATTATTGACTTTTTAGCCGGCTTTGGTGCCTTGAACATGAGGTAGGACCTTAAGATTCTGCATGAAAGGAGGACTAGCAGCCGAGTTGCATGGGAGAATGTGAAAAGTGTTCATATGTAGTAAAAACCTGAGAAATCCGTCCGTTTAGGTCATTTGTTATCGAATCGACTTAAAGCCAGATCGTCACATTGGCCGCTCTTCTCTCTGAAACTGTAGTACTTATCGTCTGCAAAGCTATGTCGCGTGCTGCAGTATGCGGACACACTAAAAGCACCATAGTAGAACACAGATGAAGCTTCTAAGTTGATGTAATAGCCAGTAAGAAGTAGTACAATTTAAGTTTTAGGTATTTATTATTGATTTTTAGCTGGCTTTGGTGCCTTGGACATGAGCTAGGACTTCAAGATTCTGCATGAAAGGAGGACTAGCAACCGAGTTGCACGGGACAATGTGAAAAGTGTTCATATGTATTAAAAACCTGAGAAATCCGTCCGTTTTCGTCATTTGTTATCGAACCGACTTAAAGCCACATCGTCACATTGGCCGCTCTTCTCTCCGAAACGGTTGTACTTATCGTCTGCAATGCTATGTCGCGTGCTGCGGTATGCGGAGACACTAAAAGCACCATAGTAGAACACAGATGAAGATTCTAAGTTGATGTAATATCCAGTAAGGGGTAGTACAATTCAAGTTTTAGGTATCGATTGTTGACTTTTTACCCTTCTTTGGTGCCTTGGACATGAGCTAGGAAATTAAGATTTTGCATGAAAGGAGGACTAGCAGCCGCGTTGCACGGGAGAATGTGAAAAGTGTTCATATGTAGTAAAAACCTGAGAAATCCGTCCGTTTTCGTCATTTGTTATCGAATCGACTTAAAACCAGATCGTCACATTGGCCGCTCTTCTGTCTGAAACAGTTACATTTATCTGCTGCAAAGTTATGTCGCGTGCTGCGGTGTGCGGAGACACTAAAAGCACCATAGTAGAACACAGATGAAGCATCTAAGTTTATGTAATAGCTAGTAAGAAATAGTATAATTCTAGTTTTAGGTATCGATTATTGACTTTTTAGCTGGCTTTGGTGCCTTGGACATGAGCTAGGAACTAAAGATTCTTCATGAAAGGAGGACTAGCAGCCGATTTGCACGAGAGAATGTGAAATGTGTTCATATGTAGTAAAACCCTGAGAAATCCGTCCGTTTTCGTCATTTGTTATCGAATCGACTTAAAGCCTGATCGTCACATTAGCCGCTCTTCTCTCTAAAACGTTTGTACTTATCGTCTGCAAAGATATGTCGCGTGCTACGATATGTGTAGACACTAAAAGCACCATAGTAGAACACAGTTGAAGCTTCTAAGTTGATGTAATAGCTAGTAAGAAGTAGTACAATTCAAGTTTTAGGTATCGATTATTGACCTTTTAGCTGGCTTTGGTGCCTTGGACATGAGCTAGGACCTTACGATTCTGCATGAAAGGAGGACTAGCAGCCGAGTTGCACGGGAGAATGTGAAAAGTGTTCATATGTAGTAAAAACTTGAGAAATCCGTCCGTTTTCGTCATTTGTTATCAAATCGACGTAAAGTTAGATCGTCACATTGGCCGCTCTTCTCTCTGAAACGGTTGTACTTATCGTCTGCAAAGCTATGTCGCGTGCTGCGGTATGCGGAGACACTAAACGCACCATAGTAGAACACAGATGAAGCTTCTAAGTTGATGAAATAGTCAGTATGAAGTAGTATAATTCAAGTTATGTTATCGATTATTGACTTTTTACCCTTCTTTGGTGCCTTGGACATGAGCTAGGAACTAAAGATTTTGCATGAAAATAGTACTAGCAGCCGCGTTGCATGGGAGAATGTGAAAAGTGTTCATATGTAGTAAAAACCTGAGAAATCCGTCCGTTTTCGTCATTAGTTATCAAATCGACTTAAAGCCAGATCGTCACATTGGCCGCTCTTCTCTCTGAAACGGTTGTACTTATCGTCTGCAAAGCTATGTCGCGTGCTGCGGTATGGGTAGACACTAAATGCTCAATAGTAGAACACAGATGAAGCTTCTAAGTTGATGTAATAGCCAGTAAGAAGTAGTACAATTGAAGTTTTAGGTATCGATTATTGACTTTTTACCCTTCTTTGGTTCCTTGGACATGAGTTAGGAAATTAAGATTTTGCATGAAAGGAGGAGTAGCAGCCGCGTTGCATGGGAGAATGTAAAAAGTGTTCATATGTAGTAAAAACCTGAGAAATCCGTCCGTTTTCGTCATTTGATATCGAATCGACTTAAAGCCACATCGTCACATTGGCCGCTCTATTCTCTGACACGGTTTTACTTATCGTCTGCAAAGCTATGTCGCGTGCTGCGGTATGCGGAGACACTAAAAGCACCATAGTAGAACACAGATGAAGCATCTAATTTGATGTAATAGCCAGTAAGAAGTAGTACAATTCTAGTTTTATGTATCGATTATTGACTTTTTAGCTGGCTTTAAAGCCTTGGACAAGAGCTAGGACCTTAATATTATGCATGAAAGTAGGACTAGCAGCCGAGTTGCACGGAAGAATGTGAAAAGTGTTCATATGTAGTAAACACCTGAGAAATCCGTCCGTTTTCGTCATTTGTTTTCGAATCGACTTAAAGCCAGATCGTCACATTGGCCGCTCTTCTCTCTGAAACGGTTGTACTTATCGTCTGCAAAGCTATGTCGCGTGCTGCGGTATGTGCAGACACTAAAAGCACCATAGTAGAACACGGATGAAGTTTCTAAGTTGATGTAATAGCCAGTATGAAGTATTACAATTCAAGATTTTGTTATGGATTATTGACTTTTTACCCTTCTTTGGTGCCTTGGACATGAGCTAGGAACTTAAGATTTGCATGAAAGTAGGACAAGGAAGCCGCCTTCCATGGGAGAATGTGAAAGGTGTTCATATGTAGTAAAAACCTGAGTAATCCGTCCGTTTTCGTCATTTGTTATCGAAACGACTTAAAGCCAGATCGTCACATTCGCTGCTCTTCTCCTGAAACGGTTGTACTTATCGTCCACAAAGCTATGTCGCGTGCTGCGATATGCGGAGACACTAAAAGCACCATAGTAGAACACAGATGAAGCTTCTAAGTTGATGTAATAGCCAGTAAGAAGTACTACAATTCAAGTTTTAGGTATCGATTATTGACTTTTTAGCTGGCTTTGGTGCCTTGGACATGAGCTATGACCTTCAGATTCTGCATCTAAGAAGGACTAGCAGCCGAGTTGCACGGGAGAATGTGAAAATTGTTCATATGTAGTAAAAACCTGAGAAATCCGTCCGTTTTCGTCATTCGTTATGAAATTGACTTAAATCGAGATCGTCACATTGGCCCATCTACTCTCTGAAACGGTTGTCCTTATCGTCCGCAAGGCTATGTCGCGTGCTGCGGTATGCGAAGACACTAAAAGCACCATAGTAGAACACAGATGAAGCTTCTAAGTTGATGTAATAGCCATTAAGAAGTAGTACAATTCAAGTTTTAGTTATCGATTATTGACTTTTTCCCTTCTTTGGTGCCTTGGACATGAGCTAGGAACTTAAGATATTTCATGAAAGGGCGACAAGCAGCCGAGTTGCACGGGAGAATGTGAAAAGTGTTCATATGTAGTAAAAACCTGAGAAATCCGTCCGTTTTCGTTATTTGTTATCGAATCGACTTAAAGCCAGATCGTCTCATTGGCCGCTCTTCTCTCTAAAACGTTTGTACTTACCGTCTGCAAAGTTAAGTAGCATGCTGCGATATGTGGAGACACTAAAAGCACCATAGTAGAACACAGATGAAGCTTCTACGTTGATGTAATAGCCAGTAAGAAGTACTACAATTCAAGTTTTAGGTATCGATTATTGACTTTTTAGCTGGCTTTGGTGCCTTGGACATGAGCTATGACCTTCAGATTCTGCATCAAAGAAGGACTAGCAGCCGAGTTGCACGGGAGAATGTGAAAATTGTTCATATGTAGTAAAAACCTGAGAAATCCGTCCGTTTTCGTCATTCGTTATGAAATTGACTTAAATCGAGATCGTCACATTGGCCGCTCTACTCTCTGAAACGGTTGTCCTTATCGTCCGCAAGGCTATGTCGCGTGCTGCGGTATGCGAAGACACTAAAAGCACCATAGTAGAACACAGATGAAGCTTCTAAGTTGATGTAATAGCCATTAAGAAGTAGTACAATTCAAGTTTTAGTTATCGATTATTGACTTTTTCCCTTCTTTGGTGCCTTGGACATGAGCTAGGAACTTAAGATATTTCATGAAAGGGCGACAAGCAGCCGAGTTGCACGGGAGAATGTGAAAAGTGTTCATATGTAGTAAAAACCTGAGAAATCCGTCCGTTTTCGTTATTTGTTATCGAATCGACTTAAAGCCAGATCGTCACATTGGCCGCTCTTCTCTCTAAAACGTTTGTACTTATCGTCTGCAAAGTTAAGTAGCGTGCTGCGATATGTGGAGACACTAAAAGCACCATAGTAGAACACAGATGAAGCTTCTAAGTTGATGTAATAGCCAGTAAGATGTAGTACAATTCAAGTTTTAGGTATCGATTATTGACCTTTTAGCTGGCTTTGGTGCCTTGGACATGAGCTAGGACATTAAGATTCTGCATGAAAGGAGGACTAGCACCCGAGTTGCACGGGAGAATGTGAAAAGTGTTCATATGTAGTAAAAACCTGAGATTCCGTCCGTTTTCGTCATTTGTTATCGAATCGACTTAAAGCCAGATCGCCACATTGGCCGCACTTCTCTCTGAAATGGTTGTACTTATCGTCTGCAAAGCTGTGTCGCGTGCTGCGGTATGTGCAGACACTAAAAGCACCATAGTAGAACACAGATGAAGCTTCTAGGTTGAAGTAATAGCCAGTAAGATGTAGTACAATTCAAGTTTTAGGTATCGATTATTGACTTTTTAGCTGGCTGTGGTGCCTTGGATATGAGCTAGGACCTTAAGATTCTGCATGAAAGGAGGACTAGCAGCCGAGTTGCACGGGAGAATGTGAAAAGTGTTCATATGTAGTAAAAACCTGAGAAATCCGTCCGTTTTCGTCATTTGTTATCGAATCGACTTAAAACCAGATCGTCACATTGGCCGCTCTTCTGTCTGAAACAGTTACATTTATTTGCTGCAAAGTTATGTCGCGTGCTGCGGTGTGCGGAGACACTAAACGCACCATAGTAGAACACAGATGAAGCATCTAAGTTTATGTAATAGCTAGTAAGAAATAGTATAATTCTAGTTTTAGGTATCGATTATTGACTTTTTAGCTGGCTTTGGTGCCTTGGACATGAGCTAGGAACTAAAGATTCTTCATGAAAGGAGGACTAGCAGCCGATTTGCACGAGAGAATGTGAAATGTGATCATATGTAGTAAAACCCTGAGAAATCCGTCCGTTTTCGTCATTTGTTATCGAATCGACTTAAAGCCTGATCGTCACATTAGCCGCTCTTCTCTCTAAAACGTTTGTACTTATCGTCTGCAAAGTTATGTCGCGTGCTACGATATGTGTAGACACTAAAAGCACCATAGTAGAACACAGTTGAAGCTTCTAAGTTGATGTAATAGCTAGTAAGAAGTAGTACAATTCAAGTTTTAGGTATCGATTATTGACCTTTTAGCTGGCTTTGGTGCCTTGGACATGAGCTAGGACCTTACGATTCTGCATGAAAGGAGGACTAGCAGCCGATTTGCACGGGAGAATGTGAAAAGTGTTCATATGTAGTAAAAACTTGAGAAATCCGTCCGTTTTCGTCATTTGTTATCAAATCGACGTAAAGCTAGATCGTCACATTGGCCGCTCTTCACTCTGAAACGGTTGTACTTATCGTCTGCAAAGCTATGTCGCGTGCTGCGGTATGCGGAGACACTAAACGCACCATAGTAGAACACAGATGAAGCTTCTAAGTTGACGAAATAGTCAGTATGAAGTAGTATAATTCAAGTTATGTTATCGATTATTGACTTTTTACCCTTCTTTGGTGCCATGGACATGAGCTAGGAACTAAAGATTTTGCATGAAATTAGGACTAGCAGCCGCGTTGCATGGGAGAATGTGAAAAGTGTTCATATGTAGTAAAAACCTGAGAAATCCGTCCGTTTTCGTCATTAGTTATCAAATCGACTTAAAGCCAGATCGTCACATTGGCCGCTCTTCTCTCTGAAACGGTTGTACTTATCGTCTGCAAAGCTATGTCGCGTGCTGCGGTATGGGTAGACACTAAATGCTCAATAGTAGAACACAGATGAAGCTTCTAAGTTGATGTAATAGCCAGTAAGAAGTAGTACAATTGAAGTTTTAGGTATCGATTATTGACTTTTTACCCTTCTTTGGTTCCTTGGACATGAGTTAGGAAATTGAGATTTTGCATGAAAGGAGGAATAGCAGCCGCGTTGCATGGGAGAATGTAAAAAGTGTTCATATGTAGTAAAAACCTGAGAAATCCGTCCGTTTTCGTCATTTGATATCGAATCGACTTAAAGCCACATCGTCACATTGGCCGCTCTTCTCTCTGACACGGTTTTACTTATCGTCTGCAAAGCTATGTCGCGTGCTGCGGTATGCGGAGACACTAAAAGCACCATAGTAGAACACAGATGAAGCATCTAATTTGATGTAATAGCCAGTAAGAAGTAGTACAATTCTAGTTTTATGTATCGATTATTGACTTTTTAGCTGGCTTTAAAGCCTTGGACAAGAGCTAGGACCTTAATATTATGCATGAAAGTAGGACTAGCAGCCGAGTTGCACGGAAGAATGTGAAAAGTGTTCATATGTAGTAAAAACCTGAGAATCCGTCCGTTTTCGTCATTTGTTATCGAATCGACTTAAAGCCAGATCGTAACATTGGCCGCTCTTCTGTCTGAAACGGTTATATTTATCGTCTGCAAAGCTATGTCGCGTGCTGCGGTATGCGGAGACACTAAAAGCACCATAGTAGAACACAGAAGAAGCATCTAAGTAGATGTGATAGCCAGTAAGAAGTATTAGAATTCAAGTATTAGGTATCGATTATTGACTTTTTAGCCGGCTTTGGTGCCTTGGACATGAGCTAGGACCTTAAGATTCTGCATGAAAGGAGGACTAGCAGCCGAGTTGCATGGGAGAATGTGAAAAGTGTTCATATGTAGTAAAAACCTGAGAAATCCGTCCGTTTAGGTCATTTGTTATCGAATCGACTTAAAGCCAGATCGTCACATTGGCCGCTCTTCTCTCTGAAACTGTAGTACTTATCGTCTGCAAAGCTATGTCGCGTGCTGCAGTATGCGGACACACTAAAAGCACCATAGTAGAACACAGATGAAGCTTCTAAGTTGATGTAATAGCCAGTAAGAAGTAGTACAATTTAAGTTTTAGGTATTTATTATTGATTTTTTAGCTGGCTTTGGTGCCTTGGACATGAGCTAGGACTTCAAGATTCTGCATGAAAGGAGGACTAGCAACCGAGTTGCACGGGACAATGTGAAAAGTGTTCATATGTATTAAAAACCTGAGAAATCCGTCCGTTTTCGTTATTTGTTATCGAACCGACTTAAAGCCACATCGTCACATTGGCCGCTCTTCTCTCCGAAACGGTTGTACTTATCGTCTGCAATGCTATGTCGCGTGCTGCGGTATGCGGAGACACTAAAAGCACCATAGTAGAACACAGATGAAGCTTCTAAGTTGATGTAATATCCAGTAAGGAGTAGTACAATTCAAGTTTTAGGTATCGATTGTTGACTTTTTACCCTTCTTTGGTGCCTTGGACATGAGCTAGGAAATTAAGATTTTGCATGAAAGGAGGACTAGCAGCCGCGTTGCACGGGAGAATGTGAAAAGTGTTCATATGTAGTAAAAACCTGAGAAATCCGTCCGTTTTCGTCATTTGTTATCGAATCGACTTAAAACCAGATCGTCATATTGGCCGCTCTTCTGTCTGAAACAGTTACATTTATCTGCTGCAAAGTTATGTCGCGTGCTGCGGTGTGAGGAGACACTAAAAGCACCATAGTAGAACACAGATGAAGCATCTAAGTTTATGTAATATCTAGTAAGAAATAGTATAATTCTAGTTTTAGGTATCGATTATTGACTTTTTAGCTGGCTTTGGTGCCTTGGACATGAGCTAGGACCTTACGATTCTGCATGAAAGGAGGACTAGCAGCCGAGTTGCACGGGAGAATGTGAAAAGTGTTCATATGTAGTAAAAACTTGAGAAATCCGTCCGTTTTCGTCATTTGTTATCAAATCGACGTAAAGCTAGATCGTCACATTGGCCGCTCTTCTCTCTGAAACGGTTGTACTTATCGTCTGCAAAGCTATGTCGCGTGCTGCGGTATGCGGAGACACTAAACGCACCATAGTAGAACACAGATGAAGCTTCTAAGTTGATGAAATAGTCAGTATGAAGTAGTATAATTCAAGTTATGTTATCGATTATTGACTTTTTACCCTTCTTTGGTGCCTTGGACATGAGCTAGGAACTAAAGATTTTGCATGAAATTAGGACTAGCAGCCGCGTTGCATGGGAGAATGTGAAAAGTGTTCATATGTAGTAAAAACCTGAGAAATCCGTCCGTTTTCGTCATTAGTTATCAAATCGACTTAAGGCCAGATCGTCACATTGGCCGCTCTTCTCTCTGAAACGGTTGTACTTATCGTCTGCAAAGCTATGTCGCGTGCTGCGGTATGGGTAGACACTAAATGCTCAATAGTAGAACACAGATGAAGCTTCTAAGTTGATGTAATAGCCAGTAAGAAGTAGTACAATTGAAGTTTTAGGTATCGATTATTGACTTTTTACCCTTCTTTGGTTCCTTGGACATGAGTTAGGAAATTAAGATTTTGCATGAAAGGAGGAATAGCAGCCGCGTTGCATGGGAGAATGTAAAAAGTGTTCATATGTAGTAAAAACCTGAGAAATCCGTCCGTTTTCGTCATTTGATATCGAATCGACTTAAAGCCACATCGTCACATTGGCCGCTCTTCTCTCTGACACGGTTTTACTTATCGTCTGCAAAGCTATGTCGCGTGCTGCGGTATGCGGAGACACTAAAAGCACCATAGTAGAACACAGATGAAGCATCTAATTTGATGTAATAGCCAGTAAGAAGTAGTACAATTCTAGTTTTATGTATCGATTATTGACTTTTTAGCTGGCTTTAAAGCCTTGGACAAGAGCTAGGACCTTAATATTATGCATGAAAGTAGGACTAGCAGCCGAGTTGCACGGAAGAATGTGAAAAGTGTTCATATGTAGTAAAAACCTGAGAATCCGTCCGTTTTCGTCATTTGTTATCGAATCGACTTAAAGCCAGATCGTAACATTGGCCGCTCTTCTGTCTGAAACGGTTATATTTATCGTCTGCAAAGCTATGTCGCGTGCTGCGGTATGCGGAGACACTAAAAGCACCATAGTAGAACACAGATGAAGCATCTAAGTAGATGTGATAGCCAGTAAGAAGTATTAGAATTCAAGTATTAGGTATCGATTATTGACTTTTTAGCCGGCTTTGGTGCCTTGGACATGAGCTAGGACCTTAAGATTCTGCATGAAAGGAGGACTAGCAGCCGAGTTGCATGGGAGAATGTGAAAAGTGTTCAAATGCAGTAAGAACCTGAGAAATCCGTCTGTTTAGGTCATTTGTTATCGAATCGACTTAAAGCCAGATCGTCACATTGGCCGCTCTTCTCTCTAAAACGTTTGTTCTTATCGTCTGCAAAGTTAAGTAGCGTGCTGCGATATGTGGAGACACTAAAAGCACCATAGTAGATTACAGATGAAGCTTCTAAGTTGATGTAATAGCCAGTAAGAAGTACTACAATTCAAGTTTTAGGTATCGATTATTGACTTTTTAGCTGGCTTTGGTGCCTTGGACATGAGCTATGACCTTCAGATTCTGCATCAAAGAAGGACTAGCAGCCGAGTTGCACGGGAGAATGTGAAAATTGTTCATATGTAGTAAAAACCTGAGAAATCCGTCCGTTTTCGTCATTCGTTATGAAATTGACTTAAATCGAGATCGTCACATTGGCCGCTCTACTCTCTGAAACGTTTGTCCTTATCGTCCGCAAGGCTATGTCGCGTGCTGCGGTATGCGAAGACACTAAAAGGACCATAGTAGAACACAGATGAAGCTTCTAAGTTGATGTAATAGCCATTAAGAAGTAGTACAATTCAAGTTTTAGTTATCGATTATTGACTTTTTCCCTTCTTTGGTGCCTTGGACATGAGCTAGGAACTTAAGATATTTCATGAAAGGGCGACAAGCAGCCGAGTTGCACGGGAGAATGTGAAAAGTGTTCATATGTAGTAAAAACCTGAGAAATCCGTCCGTTTTCGTTATTTGTTATCGAATCGACTTAAAGCCAGATCGTCACATTGGCCGCTCTTCTCTCTAAAACGTTTGTACTTATCGTCTGCAAAGTTAAGTAGCGTGCTGCGATATGTGGAGACACTAAAAGCACCATAGTAGAACACAGATGAAGCTTCTAAGTTGATGTAATAGCCAGTAAGATGTAGTACAATTCAAGTTTTAGGTATCGATTATTGACCTTTTAGCTGGCTTTGGTGCCTTGGACATGAGCTAGGACAATAAGATTCTGCATGAAAGGAGGACTAGCACCCGAGTTGCACGGGAGAATGTGAAAAGTGTTCATATGTAGTAAAAACCTGAGATTCCGTCCGTTTTCGTCATTTGTTATCGAATCGACTTAAAGCCAGATCGCCACATTGGCCGCACTTCTCTCTGAAATGGTTGTACTTATCGTCTGCAAAGCTGTGTCGCGTGCTGCGGTATGTGCAGACACTAAAAGCACCATAGTAGAACACAGATGAAGCTTCTAGGTTGAAGTAATAGCCAGTAAGATGTAGTACAATTCAAGTTTTAGGTATCGATTATTGACTTTTTAGCTGGCTGTGGTGCCTTGGATATGAGCTAGGACCTTAAGATTCTGCATGAAAGGAGGACTAGCAGCCGAGTTGCACGGGAGAATGTGAAAAGTGTTCATATGTAGTAAAAACTTGAGAAATCCGTCCGTTTTCGTCATTTGTTATCAAATCGACGTAAAGCTAGATCGTCACATTGGCCGCTCTTCACTCTGAAACGGTTGTACTTATCGCCTGCAAAGCTATGTCGCGTGCTGCGGTATGCGGAGACACTAAACGCACCACAGTAGAACACAGATGAAGCTTCTAAGTTGACGAAATAGTCAGTATGAAGTAGTATAATTCAAGTTATGTTATCGATTATTGACTTTTTACCCTTCTTTGGTGCCATGGACATGAGCTAGGAACTAAAGATTTTGCATGAAATTAGGACTAGCAGCCGCGTTGCATGGGAGAATGTGAAAAGTGTTCATATGTAGTAAAAACCTGAGAAATCCGTCCGTTTTCGTCATTAGTTATCAAATCGACTTAAAGCCAGATCGTCACATTGGCCGCTCTTCTCTCTGAAACGGTTGTACTTATCGTCTGCAAAGCTATGTCGCGTGCTGCGGTATGGGTAGACACTAAATGCTCAATAGTAGAACACAGATGAAGCTTCTAAGTTGATGTAATAGCCAGTAAGAAGTAGTACAATTGAAGTTTTAGGTATCGATTATTGACTTTTTACCCTTCTTTGGTTCCTTAGACATGAGTTAGGAAATTAAGATTTTGCATGAAAGGAGGAATAGCAGCCGCGTTGCATGGGAGAATGTAAAAAGTGTTCATATGTAGTAAAAACCTGAGAAATCCGTCCGTTTTCGTCATTTGATATCGAATCGACTTAAAGCCACATCGTCACATTGGCCGCTCTTCTCTCTGACACGGTTTTACTTATCGTCTGCAAAGCTATGTCGCGTGCTGCGGTATGCGGAGACACTAAAAGCACCATAGTAGAACACAGATGAAGCATCTAATTTGATGTAATAGCCAGTAAGAAGTAGTACAATTCTAGTTTTATGTATCGATTATTGACTTTTTAGCTGGCTTTAAAGCCTTGGACAAGAGCTAGGACCTTAATATTATGCATGAAAGTAGGACTAGCAGCCGAGTTGCACGGAAGAATGTGAAAAGTGTTCATATGTAGTAAAAACCTGAGAATCCGTCCGTTTTCGTCATTTGTTATCGAATCGACTTAAAGCCAGATCGTAACATTGGCCGCTCTTCTGTCTGAAACGGTTATATTTATCGTCTGCAAAGCTATGTCGCGTGCTGCGGTATGCGGAGACACTAAAAGCACCATAGTAGAACACAGATGAAGCATCTAAGTAGATGTGATAGCCAGTAAGAAGTATTAGAATTCAAGTATTAGGTATCGATTACTGACTTTTTAGCCGGCTTTGGTGCCTTGGACATGAGTTAGGACCTTAAGATTCTGCATGAAAGGAGGACTAGCAGCCGAGTTGCATGGGAGAATGTGAAAAGTGTTCATATGTAGTAAAAACCTGAGAAATCCGTCCGTTTAGGTCATTTGTTATCGAATCGACTTAAAGCCAGATCGTCACATTGGCCGCTCTTCTCTCTGAAACTGTAGTACTTATCGTCTGCAAAGCTATGTCGCGTGCTGCAGTATGCGGACACACTAAAAGCACCATAGTAGAACACAGATGAAGCTTCTAAGTTGATGTAATAGCCAGTAAGAAGTAGTACAATTTAAGTTTTAGGTATTTATTATTGATTTTTTAGCTGGCTTTGGTGCCTTGGACATGAGCTAGGACTTCAAGATTCTGCATGAAAGGAGGACTAGCAACCGAGTTGCACGGGACAATGTGAAAAGTGTTCATATGTATTAAAAACCTGAGAAATCCGTCCGTTTTCGTCATTTGTTATCGAACCGACTTAAAGCCACATCGTCACATTGGCCGCTCTTCTCTCCGAAACGGTTGTACTTATCGTCTGCAATGCTATGTCGCGTGCTGCGGTATGCGGAGACACTAAAAGCACCATAGTAGAACACAGATGAAGCTTCTAAGTTGATGTAATATCCAGTAAGGAGTAGTACAATTCAAGTTTTAGGTATCGATTGTTGACTTTTTACCCTTCTTTGGTGCCTTGGACATGAGCTAGGAAATTAAGATTTTGCATGAAAGGAGGACTAGCAGCCGCGTTGCACGGGAGAATGTGAAAAGTGTTCATATGTAGTAAAAACCTGAGAAATCCGTCCGTTTTCGTCATTTGTTATCGAATCGACTTAAAACCAGATCGTCACATTGGCCGCTCTTCTGTCTGAAACAGTTACATTTATCTGCTGCAAAGTTATGTCGCGTGCTGCGGTGTGAGGAGACACTAAAAGCACCATAGTAGAACACAGATGAAGCATCTAAGTTTATGTAATACCTAGTAAGAAATAGTATAATTCTAGTTTTAGGTATCGATTATTGACTTTTTAGCTGGCTTTGGTGCCTTGGACATGAGCTAGGACCTTACGATTCTGCATGAAAGGAGGACTAGCAGCCGAGTTGCACGGGAGAATGTGAAAAGTGTTCACATGTAGTAAAAACTTGAGAAATCCGTCCGTTTTCGTCATTTGTTATCAAATCGACGTAAAGCTAGATCGTCACATTGGCCGCTCTTCTCTCTGAAACGGTTGTACTTATCGTCTGCAAAGCTATGTCGCGTGCTGCGGTATGCGGAGACACTAAACGCACCATAGTAGAACACAGATGAAGCTTCTAAGTTGATGAAATAGTCAGTATGAAGTAGTATAATTCAAGTTATGTTATCGATTATTGACTTTTTACCCTTCTTTGGTGCCTTGGACATGAGCTAGGAACTAAAGATTTTGCATGAAATTAGGACTAGCAGCCGCGTTGCATGGGAGAATGTGAAAAGTGTTCATATGTAGTAAAAACCTGAGAAATCCGTCCGTTTTCGTCATTAGTTATCAAATCGACTTAAGGCCAGATCGTCACATTGGCCGCTCTTCTCTCTGAAACGGTTGTACTTATCGTCTGCAAAGCTATGTCGCGTGCTGCGGTATGGGTAGACACTAAATGCTCAATAGTAGAACACAGATGAAGCTTCTAAGTTGATGTAATAGCCAGTAAGAAGTAGTACAATTGAAGTTTTAGGTATCGATTATTGACTTTTTACCCTTCTTTGGTTCCTTGGACATGAGTTAGGAAATTAAGATTTTGCATCAAAGGAGGAATAGCAGCCGCGTTGCATGGGAGAATGTAAAAAGTGTTCATATGTAGTAAAAACCTGAGAAATCCGTCCGTTTTCGTCATTTGATATCGAATCGACTTAAAGCCACATCGTCACATTGGCCGCTCTTCTCTCTGACACGGTTTTACTTATCGTCTGCAAAGCTATGTCGCGTGCTGCGGTATGCGGAGACACTAAAAGCACCATAGTAGAACACAGATGAAGCATCTAATTTGATGTAATAGCCAGTAAGAAGTAGTACAATTCTAGTTTTATGTATCGATTATTGACTTTTTAGCTGGCTTTAAAGCCTTGGACAAGAGCTAGGACCTTAATATTATGCATGAAAGTAGGACTAGCAGCCGAGTTGCACGGAAGAATGTGAAAAGTGTTCATATGTAGTAAAAACCTGAGAATCCGTCCGTTTTCGTCATTTGTTATCGAATCGACTTAAAGCCAGATCGTAACATTGGCCGCTCTTCTGTCTGAAACGGTTATATTTATCGTCTGCAAAGCTATGTCGCGTGCTGCGGTATGCGGAGACACTAAAAGCACCATAGTAGAACACAGATGAAGCATCTAAGTAGATGTGATAGCCAGTAAGAAGTATTAGAATTCAAGTATTAGGTATCGATTATTGACTTTTTAGCCGGCTTTGGTGCCTTGGACATGAGCTAGGACCTTAAGATTCTGCATGAAAGGAGGACTAGCAGCCGAGTTGCATGGGAGAATGTGAAAAGTGTTCAAATGCAGTAAGAACCTGAGAAATCCGTCTGTTTAGTTCATTTGTTATCGAATCGACTTAAAGCCAGATCGTCACATTGGCCGCTCTTCTCTCTAAAACGTTTGTACTTATCGTCTGCAAAGTTAAGTAGCGTGCTGCGATATGTGGAGACACTAAAAGCACCATAGTAGAACACAGATGAAGCTTCTAAGTTGATGTAATAGCCAGTAAGAAGTACTACAATTCAAGTTTTAGGTATCGATTATTGACTTTTTAGCTGGCTTTGGTGCCTTGGACATGAGCTATGACCTTCAGATTCTGCATCAAAGAAGGACTAGCAGCCGAGTTGAACGGGAGAATGTGAAAATTGTTCATATGTAGTAAAAACCTGAGAAATCCGTCCGTTTTCGTCATTCGTTATGAAATTGACTTAAATCGAGATCGTCACATTGGCCGCTCTACTCTCTGAAACGGTTGTCCTTATCGTCCGCAAGGCTATGTCGCGTGCTGCGGTATGCGAAGACACTAAAAGGACCATAGTAGAACACAGATGAAGCTTCTAAGTTGATGTAATAGCCATTAAGAAGTAGTACAATTCAAGTTTTAGTTATCGATTATTGACTTTTTCCCTTCTTTGGTGCCTTGGACATGAGCTAGGAACTTAAGATATTTCATGAAAGGGCGACAAGCAGCCGAGTTGCACGGGAGAATGTGAAAAGTGTTCATATGTAGTAAAAACCTGAGAAATCCGTCCGTTTTCGTTATTTGTTATCGAATCGACTTAAAGCCAGATCGTCACATTGGCCGCTCTTCTCTCTAAAACGTTTGTACTTATCGTCTGCAAAGTTAAGTAGCGTGCTGCGATATGTGGAGACACTAAAAGCACCATAGTAGAACACAGATGAAGCTTCTAAGTTGATGTAATAGCCAGTAAGATGTAGTACAATTCAAGTTTTAGGTATCGATTATTGACCTTTTAGCTGGCTTTGGTGCCTTGGACATGAGCTAGGACATTAAGATTCTGCATGAAAGGAGGACTAGCACCCGAGTTGCACGGGAGAATGTGAAAAGTGTTCATATGTAGTAAAAACCTGAGATTCCGTCCGTTTTCGTCATTTGTTATCGAATCGACTTAAAGCCAGATCGCCACATTGGCCGCACTTCTCTCTGAAATGGTTGTACTTATCGTCTGCAAAGCTGTGTCGCGTGCTGCGGTATGTGCAGACACTAAAAGCACCATAGTAGAACACAGATGAAGCTACTAGGTTGAAGTAATAGCCAGTAAGATGTTGTACAATTCAAGTTTTAGGTATCGATTATTGACTTTTTAGCTGGCTGTGGTGCCTTGGATATGAGCTAGGACCTTAAGATTCTGCATGAAAGGAGGACTAGCAGCCGAGTTGCACGAGAGAATGTGAAAAGTGTTCATATGTAGTAAAAACTTGAGAAATCCGTCCGTTTTCGTCATTTGTTATCAAATCGACGTAAAGCTAGATCGTCACATTGGCCGCTCTTCACTCTGAAACGGTTGTACTTATCGCCTGCAAAGCTATGTCGCGTGCTGCGGTATGCGGAGACACTAAACGCACCACAGTAGAACACAGATGAAGCTTCTAAGTTGACGAAATAGTCAGTATGAAGTAGTATAATTCAAGTTATGTTATCGATTATTGACTTTTTACCCTTCTTTGGTGCCATGGACATGAGCTAGGAACTAAAGATTTTGCATGAAATTAGGACTAGCAGCCGCGTTGCATGGGAGAATGTGAAAAGTGTTCATATGTAGTAAAAACCTGAGAAATCCGTCCGTTTTCGTCATTAGTTATCAAATCGACTTAAAGCCAGATCGTCACATTGGCCGCTCTTCTCTCTGAAACGGTTGTACGTATCGTCTGCAAAGCTATGTCGCGTGCTGCGGTATGGGTAGACACTAAATGCTCAATAGTAGAACACAGATGAAGCTTGTAAGTTGATGTAATAGCCAGTAAGAAGTAGTACAATTGAAGTTTTAGGTATCGATTATTGACTTTTTACCCTTCTTTGGTTCCTTGGACATGAGTTAGGAAATTAAGATTTTGCATCAAAGGAGGAATAGCAGCCGCGTTGCATGGGAGAATGTAAAAAGTGTTCATATGTAGTAAAAACCTGAGAAATCCGTCCGTTTTCGTCATTTGATATCGAATCGACTTAAAGCCACATCGTCACATTGGCCGCTCTTCTCTCTGACACGGTTTTACTTATCGTCTGCAAAGCTATGTCGCGTGCTGCGGTATGCGGAGACACTAAAAGCACCATAGTAGAACACAGATGAAGCATCTAATTTGATGTAATAGCCAGTAAGAAGTAGTACAATTCTAGTTTTATGTATCGATTATTGACTTTTTAGCTGGCTTTAAAGCCTTGGACAAGAGCTAGGACCTTAATATTATGCATGAAAGTAGGACTAGCAGCCGAGTTGCACGGAAGAATGTGAAAAGTGTTCATATGTAGTAAAAACCTGAGAATCCGTCCGTTTTCGTCATTTGTTATCGAATCGACTTAAAGCCAGATCGTAACATTGGCCGCTCTTCTGTCTGAAACGGTTATATTTATCGTCTGCAAAGCTATGTCGCGTGCTGCGGTATGCGGAGACACTAAAAGCACCATAGTAGAACACAGATGAAGCATCTAAGTAGATGTGATAGCCAGTAAGAAGTATTAGAATTCAAGTATTAGGTATCGATTACTGACTTTTTAGCCGGCTTTGGTGCCTTGGACATGAGTTAGGACCTTAAGATTCTGCATGAAAGGAGGACTAGCAGCCGAGTTGCACGGGACAATGTGAAAAGTGTTCATATGTATTAAAAACCTGAGAAATCCGTCCGTTTTCGTCATTTGTTATCGAATCGACTTAAAGCCAGATCGTCACATTGGCCGCTCTTCTCTCTGAAACTGTAGTACTTATCGTCTGCAAAGCTATGTCGCGTGCTGCAGTATGCGGACACACTAAAAGCACCATAGTAGAACACAGATGAAGCTTCTAAGTTGATGTAATAGCCAGTAAGAAGTAGTACAATTTAAGTTTTAGGTATTTATTATTGATTTTTTAGCTGGCTTTGGTGCCTTGGACATGAGCTAGGACTTCAAGTTTCTGCATGAAAGGAGGACTAGCAACCGAGTTGCACGGGACAATGTGAAAAGTGTTCATATGTATTAAAAACCTGAGAAATCCGTCCGTTTTCGTCATTTGTTATCGAACCGACTTAAAGCCACATCGTCACATTGGCCGCTCTTCTCTCCGAAACGGTTGTACTTATCGTCTGCAATGCTATGTCGCGTGCTGCGGTATGCGGAGACACTAAAAGCACCATAGTAGAACACAGATGAAGCTTCTAAGTTGATGTAATATCCAGTAAGGAGTAGTACAATTCAAGTTTTAGGTATCGATTGTTGACTTTTTACCCTTCTTTGGTGCCTTGGACATGAGCTAGGAAATTAAGATTTTGCATGAAAGGAGGACTAGCAGCCGCGTTGCACGGGAGAATGTGAAAAGTGTTCATATGTAGTAAAAACCTGAGAAATCCGTCCGTTTTCGTCATTTGTTATCGAATCGACTTAAAACCAGATCGTCACATTGGCCGCTCTTCTGTCTGAAACAGTTACATTTATCTGCTGCAAAGTTATGTCGCGTGCTGCGGTGTGAGGAGACACTAAAAGCACCATAGTAGAACACAGATGAAGCATCTAAGTTTATGTAATAGCTAGTAAGAAATAGTATAATTCTAGTTTTAGGTATCGATTATTGACTTTTTAGCTGGCTTTGGTGCCTTGGACATGAGCTAGGACCTTACGATTCTGCATGAAAGGAGGACTAGCAGCCGAGTTGCACGGGAGAATGTGAAAAGTGTTCATATGTAGTAAAAACTTGAGAAATCCGACCGTTTTCGTCATTTGTTATCAAATCGACGTAAAGCTAGTTCGTCACATTGGCCGCTCTTCTCTCTGAAACGGTTGTACTTATCGTCTGCAAAGCTATGTCGCGTGCTGCGGTATGCGGAGACACTAAACGCACCATAGTAGAACACAGATGAAGCTTCTAAGTTGATGAAATAGTCAGTATGAAGTAGTATAATTCAAGTTATGTTATCGATTATTGACTTTTTACCCTTCTTTGGTGCCTTGGACATGAGCTAGGAACTAAAGATTTTGCATGAAATTAGGACTAGCAGCCGCGTTGCATGGGAGAATGTGAAAAGTGTTCATATGTAGTAAAAACCTGAGAAATCCGTCCGTTTTCGTCATTAGTTATCAAATCGACTTAAAGCCAGATCGTCACATTGGCCGCTCTTCTCTCTGAAACGGTTGTACTTATCGTCTGCAAAGCTATGTCGCGTGCTGCGGTATGGGTAGACACTAAATGCTCAATAGTAGAACACAGATGAAGCTTCTAAGTTGATGTAATAGCCAGTAAGAAGTAGTACAATTGAAGTTTTAGGTATCGGTTATTGACTTTTTACCCTTCTTTGGTTCCTTGGACATGAGTTAGGAAATTAAGATTTTGCATGAAAGGAGGAATAGCAGCCGCGTTGCATGGGAGAAAGTAAAAAGTGTTCATATGTAGTAAAAACCTGAGAAATCCGTCCGTTTTCGTCATTTGATATCGAATCGACTTAAAGCCACATCGTCACATTGGCGGCTCTTCTCTCTGACACGGTTTTACTTATCGTCTGCAAAGCTATGTCGCGTGCTGCGGTATGCGGAGACACTAAAAGCACCATAGTAGAACACAGATGAAGCATCTAATTTGATGTAATAGCCAGTAAGAAGTAGTACAATTCTAGTTTTATGTATCGATTATTGACTTTTTAGCTGGCTTTAAAGCCTTGGACAAGAGCTAGGACCTTAATATTATGCATGAAAGTAGGACTAGCAGTCGAGTTGCACGGAAGAATGTGAAAAGTGTTCATATGTATTAAAAACCTGAGAAATCCGTCCGTTTTCGTCATTTGTTATCGAACCGACTTAAAGCCACATCGTCACATTGGCCGCTCTTCTCTCCGAAACGGTTGTACTTATCGTCTGCAATGCTATGTCGCGTGCTGCGGTATGCGGAGACACTAAAAGCACCATAGTAGAACACAGATGAAGCTTCTAAGTTGATGTAATATCCAGTAAGGAGTAGTACAATTCAAGTTTTAGGTATCGATTGTTGACTTTTTACCCTTCTTTGGTGCCTTGGACATGAGCTAGGAAATTAAGATTTTGCATGGAAGGAGGACTAGCAGCCGCGTTGCACGGGAGAATGTGAAAAGTGTTCATATGTAGTAAAAACCTGAGAAATCCGTCCTTCTTTGTCATTTGATATCGATCGACTTAAACCCAGATCGTCACATTGGCCGCTCTTTTGTCTGAAACGGTTACATTTATCTGCTGCAAAGTTATGTCGCGTGCTGCGGTATGTGGAGACACAAAAAGCACCATAGTTGAACACAGATGAAGCTTCTAAGTTGATGTAATAGCCACTAAGAAGTAGTACAATTCAAGCTTTAGGTATCGATTATTGACTTTTTAGCTGGCTTTGGTGCCTTAGACATGAGCTAGGACCTTAAGATTCTGCATGAAAGGAGGACTAGCAGCCGAGTTGCACGGGAGAATGTGAAAAGTGATCATTTGTAGTAAAAACCTGAGAAATCCGTCCGTTTCCGTCAATTGTTATCGAATCGACTTAAAGCCAGATCGTCAGATTGGCCGCTCTTCGCTCTGAAACGGTTGTACTTATCGTCTGCAGAGCTATGACGCGTGCTGCGGTATGTGGAGACACTAAAAGCACCATAGTTGAACACAGATGAAGCTTCTACGTTGATGTAATAGCCAGTAAGATGTAGTACAATTCAAGTTTTAGGTGTCTATTATTGACTTTTTAGCTGGCTTTGGTGCCTTGGACATGAGCTAGGAACTTAAGATTCTTCATGAAAGGAGGACTAGCAGCCTAGGTGCACGAGAGAATGTGAAATGTGTTCATATGTAGTAAAACCCTGAGAAATCCGTACGTTTTCGTCATTTGTTATCGAATCAACTTAAAGCCAGATCGTCACATTGGCCGCTCTTCTGTCTGAAACAGTTACATTTATCTGCTGCAAAGTTATGTCGCGTGCTGCGGTGTGCGGAGACACTAAAAGCACCATAGTAGAACACAGATGAAGCATCTAAGTTTATGTAATAGCTAGTAAGAAATAGTATAATTCTAGTTTTAGGTATCGATTATTGACTTTTTAGCTGGCTTTGGTGCCTTGGACATGAGCTAGGAACTTAAGATTCTTCATGAAAGGAGGACTAGCAGCCGAGTTGCACGAGAGAATGTGAAATGTGTTCATATGTAGTAAAACCCTGAGAAATCCGTCCGTTTTCGTCATTTGTTATCGAATCGACTTAAAGCCAGATCGTCACATTAGCCGCTCTTCTCTCTAAAACGTTTGTACTTATCGTCTGCAAAGTTATGTCGCGTGCTGCGATATGTGGAGACACTAAGTGCACCATAGTAGAACACAGATGAAGCTTCTAAGTTGATGTAATAGCTAGTAAGAAGTAGTACAATTCAAGTTTTAGGTATCGATTATTGACCTTTTAGCTGGCTTTGGTGCCTTGGACATGAGCTAGGACCTTACGATTCTGCATGAAAGGAGGACTAGCAGCCGAGTTGCACGGGAGAATGTGAAAAGTGTTCATATGTAGTAAAAACCTGAGAAATTCGTCCGTTTTCGTCATTTGTTATCGAATCGACTTAAAGCTAGATCGTCACATTGGCCGCTCTTCTCTCTGAAACGGTTGTACTTATCGTCTGCAAAGCTATGTCGCGTGCTGCGGTATGCGGCGACACTAAACGCACCATAGTAGAACACAGATGAAGCTTCTAAGTTGATGAAATAGTCAGTATGAAGTAGTATAATTCAAGTTATGTTATCGATTATTAACTTTTTACCCTTCTTTGGTGCCTTGGACATGAGCTAGGAACTAAAGATTTTGAATGAAATTAGGACTAGCAGCCGCGTTGCATGGGAGAATGTGAAAAGTGTTCATATGTAGGAAAAACCTGAGAAATCAGTCCGTTTTCGTCATTAGTTATCAAATCGACTTAAAGCCAGATCGTCACATTGGCCGCTCTTCTCTCTGAAACGGTTTTACTTATCGTCTGCAAAGCTATGTCGCGTGCTGCGGTATGCGGAGACACTAAAAGCACCATAGTAGAACACAGATGAAGCATCTAATTTGATGTAATAGCCAGTAAGAAGTAGTACAATTCCAGTTTTAGGTATCGATTATTGACTTTTTAGCTGGCTTTGGTGCCTTGGACATGAGCTAGGACCTTAATATTCTGCATGAAAGGAGGACTAGCAGCCGAGTTGCACGGAAGAATGTGAAAAGTGTTCATATGTAGTAAAAACCTGAGAATCCGTCCGTTTTCGTCATTTGTTATCGAATCGACTTAAAGCCAGATCGTAACATTGGCCGCTCTTCTGTCTGAAACGGTTATATTTATCGTCTGCAAAGCTATGTCGCGTGCTGCGGTATGCGGACACACTAAAAGCAGCATAGTAGAACACAGATGAAGCATCTAAGTAGATGTAATAGCCAGTAAGAAGTATTAGAATTCAAGTATTAGGTATCGATTATTGACTTTTTAGCCGGCTTTGGTGCCTTGGACATGAGCTAGGACCTTAAGATTCTGCATGAAAGGAGGACTAGCAGCCGAGTTGCATTGGAGAATGTGAAAAGTGTTCATATGTAGTAAAAACCTGAGAAATCCGTCCGTTTAGGTCATTTGTTATCGAATCGTCTTAAAGCCATATCGTCACATTGGCCGCTCTTCTCTCTGAAACTGTAGTACTTATCGTCTGCAAAGCTATGTCGCGTGCTGCAGTATGCGGACACACTAAAAGCACCATAGTAGAACACAGATGAAGCTTCTAAGTTGATGTAATAGCCAGTAAGAAGTAGTACAATTTAAGTTTTAGGTTTCGATTATTGACTTTTTAGCTGGCTTTGGTGCCTTGGACATGAGCTAGGACTTCAAGATTTTGCATGAAAGGAGGACTAGCAACCGAGTTGCACGGGACAATGTGAAAAGTGTTCATATGTATTAAAAACCTGAGAAATCCGTCCGTTTTCGTCATTTGTTATCAAACCGACTTAAAGCCACGTCGTCACATTGGCCGCTCTTCTCTCCGAAACGGTTGTACTTATCGTCTGCAATGCTATGTCGCGTGCTGCGGTATGCGGAGACACTAAAAGCACCATAGTAGAACACAGATGAAGCTTCTAAGTTGATGTAATATCCAGTAAGGTGTAGTACAATTCAAGTTTTAGGTATCGATTGTTGACTTTTTACCCTTCTTTGGTGCCTTGGACATGAGCTAGGAAATTAAGATTTTGCATGAAAGGAGGACTAGCAGCCGCGTTGCACGGGAGAATGTGAAAAGTGTTCATATGTAGTAAAAACCTGAGAAATCCGTCCTTCTTTGTCATTTGATATCGATCGACTTAAACCCAGATCGTCACATTATCCGCTCTTTTGTCTGAAACGGTTACATTTATCTGCTTCAAAGTTATGTCGCGTGCTGCGGTATGTGGAGACACAAAAAGCACCATAGTTGAACACAGATGAAGCTTCTAAGCTGATGTAATAGCCAGTAAGAAGTAGTACAATTCAAGCTTTAGGTATCGATTATTGACTTTTTAGCTGGCTTTGGTGCCTTAGACATGAGCTAGGACCTTACGATTCTGCATGAAAGGAGGACTAGCAGCCGAGTTGCACGGGAGAATGTGAAAAGTGATCATTTGTAGTAAAAACCTGAGAAATCCGTCCGTTTTCGTCATTTTTTATCGAATCGACTTAAAGCCAGATCGTCACATTGGCCGCTCTTCTCTCTGAAACGGTTGTACTTATCGTCTGCAGAGCTATGACGCGTGCTGCGGTATGTGGAGACACTAAAAGCACCATAGTTGAACACAGATGAAGCTTCTAAGTTGATGTAATAGCCAGTAAGATGTAGTACAATTCAAGTTTTAGGTGTCGATTATTGACTTTTTTGCTTTCTTTGGTGCCTTGGACATGAGCTAGGACCTTAATATTCTGCATGAAAGTAGGACTAGCAGTCGAGTTGCATGGGAGAATGTGAAAAGTGTTCATATGTAGTAAAAACCTGAGAAATCCGTCCGTTTTCGTCATTAGTTATCAAATCGACTTAAAGCCAGATCGTCACATTGGCCGCTCTTCTCTCTGAAACGGTTGTACTTATCGTCTGCAAAGCTATGTCGCGTGCTGCGGTATGGGTAGACACTAAATGCTCAATAGTAGAACACAGATGAAGCTTCTAAGTTGATGTAATAGCCAGTAAGAAGTAGTACAATTGAAGTTTTAGGTATCGGTTATTGACTTTTTACCCTTCTTTGGTTCCTTGGACATGAGTTAGGAAATTAAGATTTTGCATGAAAGGAGGAATAGCAGCCGCGTTGCATGGGAGAAAGTAAAAAGTGTTCATATGTAGTAAAAACCTGAGAAATCCGTCCGTTTTCGTCATTTGATATCGAATCGACTTAAAGCCACATCGTCACATTGGCCGCTCTTCTCTCTGACACGGTTTTACTTATCGTCTGCAAAGCTATGTCGCGTGCTGCGGTATGCGGAGACACTAAAAGCACCATAGTAGAACACAGATGAAGCATCTAATTTGATGTAATAGCCAGTAAGAAGTAGTACAATTCTAGTTTTATGTATCGATTATTGACTTTTTAGCTGGCTTTAAAGCCTTGGACAAGAGCTAGGACCTTAATATTATGCATGAAAGTAGGACTAGCAGTCGAGTTGCACGGAAGAATGTGAAAAGTGTTCATATGTATTAAAAACCTGAGAAATCCGTCCGTTTTCGTCATTTGTTATCGAACCGACTTAAAGCCACATCGTCACATTGGCCGCTCTTCTCTCCGAAACGGTTGTACTTATCGTCTGCAATGCTATGTCGCGTGCTGCGGTATGCGGAGACACTAAAAGCACCATAGTAGAACACAGATGAAGCTTCTAAGTTGATGTAATATCCAGTAAGGAGTAGTACAATTCAAGTTTTAGGTATCGATTGTTGACTTTTTACCCTTCTTTGGTGCCTTGGACATGAGCTAGGAAATTAAGATTTTGCATGAAAGGAGGACTAGCAGCCGCGTTGCACGGGAGAATGTGAAAAGTGTTCATATGTAGTAAAAACCTGAGAAATCCGTCCTTCTTTGTCATTTGATATCGATCGACTTAAACCCAGATCGTCACATTGGCCGCTCTTTTGTCTGAAACGGTTACATTTATCTGCTGCAAAGTTATGTCGCGTGCTGCGGTATGTGGAGACACAAAAAGCACCATAGTTGAACACAGATGAAGCTTCTAAGTTGATGTAATAGCCACTAAGAAGTAGTACAATTCAAGCTTTAGGTATCGATTATTGACTTTTTAGCTGGCTTTGGTGCCTTAGACATGAGCTAGGACCTTAAGATTCTGCATGAAAGGAGGACTAGCAGCCGAGTTGCACGGGAGAATGTGAAAAGTGATCATTTGTAGTAAAAACCTGAGAAATCCGTCCGTTTCCGTCAATTGTTATCGAATCGACTTAAAGCCAGATCGTCAGATTGGCCGCTCTTCGCTCTGAAACGGTTGTACTTATCGTCTGCAGAGCTATGACGCGTGCTGCGGTATGTGGAGACACTAAAAGCACCATAGTTGAACACAGATGAAGCTTCTACGTTGATGTAATAGCCAGTAAGATGTAGTACAATTCAAGTTTTAGGTGTCTATTATTGACTTTTTAGCTGGCTTTGGTGCCTTGGACATGAGCTAGGAACTTAAGATTCTTCATGAAAGGAGGACTAGCAGCCTAGGTGCACGAGAGAATGTGAAATGTGTTCATATGTAGTAAAACCCTGAGAAATCCGTACGTTTTCGTCATTTGTTATCGAATCAACTTAAAGCCAGATCGTCACATTGGCCGCTCTTCTGTCTGAAACAGTTACATTTATCTGCTGCAAAGTTATGTCGCGTGCTGCGGTGTGCGGAGACACTAAAAGCACCATAGTAGAACACAGATGAAGCATCTAAGTTTATGTAATAGCTAGTAAGAAATAGTATAATTCTAGTTTTAGGTATCGATTATTGACTTTTTAGCTGGCTTTGGTGCCTTGGACATGAGCTAGGAACTTAAGATTCTTCATGAAAGGAGGACTAGCAGCCGAGTTGCACGAGAGAATGTGAAATGTGTTCATATGTAGTAAAACCCTGAGAAATCCGTCCGTTTTCGTCATTTGTTATCGAATCGACTTAAAGCCAGATCGTCACATTAGCCGCTCTTCTCTCTAAAACGTTTGTACTTATCGTCTGCAAAGTTATGTCGCGTGCTGCGATATGTGGAGACACTAAGTGCACCATAGTAGAACACAGATGGAGCTTCTAAGTTGATGTAATAGCTAGTAAGAAGTAGTACAATTCAAGTTTTAGGTATCGATTATTGACCTTTTAGCTGGCTTTGGTGCCTTGGACATGAGCTAGGACCTTACGATTCTGCATGAAAGGAGGACTAGCAGCCGAGTTGCACGGGAGAATGTGAAAAGTGTTCATATGTAGTAAAAACCTGAGAAATTCGTCCGTTTTCGTCATTTGTTATCGAATCGACTTAAAGCTAGATCGTCACATTGGCCGCTCTTCTCTCTGAAACGGTTGTACTTATCGTCTGCAAAGCTATGTCGCGTGCTGCGGTATGCGGCGACACTAAACGCACCATAGTAGAACACAGATGAAGCTTCTAAGTTGATGAAATAGTCAGTATGAAGTAGTATAATTCAAGTTATGTTATCGATTATTAACTTTTTACCCTTCTTTGGTGCCTTGGACATGAGCTAGGAACTAAAGATTTTGAATGAAATTAGGACTAGCAGCCGCGTTGCATGGGAGAATGTGAAAAGTGTTCATATGTAGGAAAAACCTGAGAAATCAGTCCGTTTTCGTCATTAGTTATCAAATCGACTTAAAGCCAGATCGTCACATTGGCCGCTCTTCTCTCTGAAACGGTTTTACTTATCGTCTGCAAAGCTATGTCGCGTGCTGCGGTATGCGGAGACACTAAAAGCACCATAGTAGAACACAGATGAAGCATCTAATTTGATGTAATAGCCAGTAAGAAGTAGTACAATTCTAGTTTTAGGTATCGATTATTGACTTTTTAGCTGGCTTTGGTGCCTTGGACATGAGCTAGGACCTTAATATTCTGCATGAAAGGAGGACTAGCAGCCGAGTTGCACGGAAGAATGTGAAAAGTGTTCATATGTAGTAAAAACCTGAGAATCCGTCCGTTTTCGTCATTTGTTATCGAATCGACTTAAAGCCAGATCGTAACATTGGCCGCTCTTCTGTCTGAAACGGTTATATTTATCGTCTGCAAAGCTATGTCGCGTGCTGCGGTATGCGGACACACTAAAAGCAGCATAGTAGAACACAGATGAAGCATCTAAGTAGATGTAATAGCCAGTAAGAAGTATTAGAATTCAAGTATTAGGTATCGATTATTGACTTTTTAGCCGGCTTTGGTGCCTTGGACATGAGCTAGGACCTTAAGATTCTGCATGAAAGGAGGACTAGCAGCCGAGTTGCATTGGAGAATGTGAAAAGTGTTCATATGTAGTAAAAACCTGAGAAATCCGTCCGTTTAGGTCATTTGTTATCGAATCGTCTTAAAGCCATATCGTCACATTGGCCGCTCTTCTCTCTGAAACTGTAGTACTTATCGTCTGCAAAGCTATGTCGCGTGCTGCAGTATGCGGACACACTAAAAGCACCATAGTAGAACACAGATGAAGCTTCTAAGTTGATGTAATAGCCAGTAAGAAGTAGTACAATTTAAGTTTTAGGTTTCGATTATTGACTTTTTAGCTGGCTTTGGTGCCTTGGACATGAGCTAGGACTTCAAGATTTTGCATGAAAGGAGGACTAGCAACCGAGTTGCACGGGACAATGTGAAAAGTGTTCATATGTATTAAAAACCTGAGAAATCCGTCCGTTTTCGTCATTTGTTATCAAACCGACTTAAAGCCACGTCGTCACATTGGCCGCTCTTCTCTCCGAAACGGTTGTACTTATCGTCTGCAATGCTATGTCGCGTGCTGCGGTATGCGGAGACACTAAAAGCACCATAGTAGAACACAGATGAAGCTTCTAAGTTGATGTAATATCCAGTAAGGTGTAGTACAATTCAAGTTTTAGGTATCGATTGTTGACTTTTTACCCTTCTTTGGTGCCTTGGACATGAGCTAGGAAATTAAGATTTTGCATGAAAGGAGGACTAGCAGCCGCGTTGCACGGGAGAATGTGAAAAGTGTTCATATGTAGTAAAAACCTGAGAAATCCGTCCTTCTTTGTCATTTGATATCGATCGACTTAAACCCAGATCGTCACATTATCCGCTCTTTTGTCTGAAACGGTTACATTTATCTGCTTCAAAGTTATGTCGCGTGCTGCGGTATGTGGAGACACAAAAAGCACCATAGTTGAACACAGATGAAGCTTCTAAGCTGATGTAATAGCCAGTAAGAAGTAGTACAATTCAAGCTTTAGGTATCGATTATTGACTTTTTAGCTGGCTTTGGTGCCTTAGACATGAGCTAGGACCTTACGATTCTGCATGAAAGGAGGACTAGCAGCCGAGTTGCACGGGAGAATGTGAAAAGTGATCATTTGTAGTAAAAACCTGAGAAATCCGTCCGTTTTCGTCATTTTTTATCGAATCGACTTAAAGCCAGATCGTCACATTGGCCGCTCTTCTCTCTGAAACGGTTGTACTTATCGTCTGCAGAGCTATGACGCGTGCTGCGGTATGTGGAGACACTAAAAGCACCATAGTTGAACACAGATGAAGCTTCTAAGTTGATGTAATAGCCAGTAAGATGTAGTACAATTCAAGTTTTAGGTGTCGATTATTGACTTTTTTGCTTTCTTTGGTGCCTTGGACATGAGCTAGGACCTTAATATTCTGCATGAAAGTAGGACTAGCAGTCGAGTTGCAGAGGATAATGTGAAAAGTGTTCATATGTAGTAAAACCCTGAGAAATCCGTCCGTTTTCGTCATTTGTTATCGAATCGACTTAAAGCCAGATCGTCACATTGGCCACTCTTCTCTCTGAAACGGTTGTACTTATCGTCTGCAAAGCTATGTCGCTTGCTGCGGTATGTGGAGACACAAAAAGCACCACAGTAGAACACAGATGAAGCTTGTAAGTTGATGTAATAGCCAGTAAGAAGTACTACAATTCAAGTTTTAGGTATGGATTATTGACTTTTTGTTGGATTTGGTGCCTTGCACATGAGCTAGGACCTTATGATTCTGCATGAAAGGAGGACTAGCAGCCGAGTTGCACGGGAGAATGTGAAAAGTGTTCATATGTAGTAAAAACCTGAGAAATCCATCCGTTTTTGTCATTTGTTATCGAATCGACTTAAAGCCAAGTCGTCACATTGGACGCTCTTCTCTCTGAAACGGTTGTACTTATCGTCTGCAAAGCTATGTTGCGTGCTGCGGTATGCGGAGACACTCAAAGCACCATAGTAGAACACAGATGAAGCTTCTAAGTTGATGTAATAGCCAGTAAGAAGTAGTACAATTCAAGCTTTAGGTATCGATAATTGACTTTTTAGCTGGCTTTGGTGCCTTGGACATGAGCTAGGACCTTAATATTCTGCATGAAAGGAGGACTAGTAGCCGAGTTGCACAGTAGAATGTGGAAAGTGTTCATATGTAGTAAAAACCTGAGAATCCGTCCGTTTTCGTCATTTGTTATCGAATCGACTTAAAGCCAGATCGTCACATTGGCCGCTCTTCTGTCTGAAACGGTTACATTTATCGTCTGCAAAGCTATGTCGCGTGCTGCGGTATGCGGAGACACTAAAAGCACCATAGTAGAACACAGATGAAGCATCTAAGTAGATGTAATAGCCAGTAAGAAGTAGTAGAATTCAAGTTTTAGGTATCGATTGTTGACTTTTTAGCTGGCTTTGGTGCCTTGGACATGAGCTAGGACTTCAAAATTCTGCATGAAAGGAGGACTAGCAAACGAGTTGGACGGGACAATGTGAAAAGTGTTCATATGTATTAAAAACCTGAGAAATCCGTCCGTTTTCGTCATTTGTTATCGAACCGACTTAAAGCCACATCGTCACATTGGCCGCTCTTCTCTCCGAAACAGTTGTACTTATCGTCTGCAATGCTATGTCGCGTGCTGCGGTATGCGGAGACACTAAAAGCACCATAGTAGAACACAGATGAAGCTTCTAAGTTGATGTAATATCCAGTAAGGAGTAGTACAATTCAAGTTTTTGGTATCGACTGTTGACTTTTTACCCTTCTTTGGTGCCTTGGACATGAGCTAGGAAGTTAAGATTTTGCATGAAAGGAGGACTAGCTGCCGCGTTGCACGGGAGAATGTGAAAAGTGTTCATATGTAGTAAAAACCTGAGAAATCCGTCCTTCTTTGTCATTTGATATCGATCGACTTAAACCCAGATCGTCACATTGGCCGCTCTTTTGTCTGAAACGGTTACATTTATCTGCTGCAAAGTTATGTCGCGTGCTGCGGTATGTGGAGACACAAAAAGCACCATAGTTGAACACAGATGAAGCTTCTAAGTTGATGTAATAGCCAGTAAGAAGTAGTACAATTCAAGCTTTAGGTATCGATTATTGACTTTTTAGCTGGCTTTGGTGCCTTAGACATGAGCTAGGACCTTATGATTCTGCATGAAAGGAGGACTAGCAGCCGAGTTGCACGGGAGAATGTGAAAAGTGATCATTTGTAGTAAAAACCTGAGAAATCCGTCCGTTTCCGTCAATTGTTATCGAATCGACTTAAAGCCAGATCGTCAGATTGGCCGCTCTTCTCTCTGAAACGGTTGTACTTATCGTCTGCAGAGCTATGACGCGTGCTGCGGTATGCGGAGACACTAAAAGCACCATAGTTGAACACAGATGAAGCTTCTAAGTTGATGTAATAGCCAGTAAGATGTAGTACAATTCAAGTTTTAGGTGTCGATTATTGACTTTTTAGCTGGCTTTGGTGCCTTGGACATGAGCTAGGAACTTAAGATTCTTCATGAAAGGAGGACTAGCAGCCTAGTTGCACGAGAGAATGTGAAATGTGTTCATATGTAGTAAAACCCTGAGAAATCCGTCCGTTTTCGTCATTTGTTATCGAATCGACTTAAAGCCAGATCGTCACATTAGCCGCTCTTCTCTCTAAAACGTTTGTACTTATCGTCTGCAAAGTTATGTCGTGTGCTGCGATATGTGGAGACACTAAATGCACCATAGTAGAACACAGATGAAGCTTCTAAGTTGATGTAATAGCTAGTAAGAAGTAGTACAATTCAAGTTTTAGGTATCGATTATTGACCTTTTAGCTGGCTTTGGTGCCTTGGACATGAGCTAGGACCTTACGATTCTGCATGAAAGGAGGACTAGCAGCCGAGTTGCACGGGAGAATGTGAAAAGTGTTCATATGTAGTAAAAACCTGAGAAATCCGTCCGTTTTCGTCATTTGTTATCGAATCGACTTAAAGCTAGACCGTCACATTGGCCGCTCTTCTCTCTGAAACGGTTGTACTTATCGTCTGCAAAGCTATGTCGCGTGCTGCGGTGTGCGGCGACACTAAACGCACCATAGTAGAACACAGATGAAGCTTCTAAGTTGATGAAATAGTCAGTATGAAGTAGTATAATTCAAGTTATGTTATCGATTATTAACTTTTTACCCTTCTTTGGTGCCTTGGACATGAGCTAGGAACTAAAGATTTTGAATGAAATTAGGACTAGCAGCCGCGTTGCATGGGAGAATGTGAAAAGTGTTCATATGTAGGAAAAACCTGAGAAATCCGTCCGTTTTCGTCATTAGTTATCAAATCGACTTAAAGCCAGATCGTCACATTAGCCGCTCTTCTCACTGAAACGGTTGTACTTATCGTCTGCAAAGCTATGTCGCGTGCTGCGGTATGGGTAGACACTAAAAGCACAATAGTAGAACACAGATGAAGCTTCTAAGTTGATGTAATAGCCAGTAAGAAGTAGTACAATTGAAGTTTTAGGTATCGATAATTGACTTTTTACCCTTCTTTGGTTCCTTGGACATGAGTTAGGAAATTAAGATTTTGCATGAAAGGAGGAATAGCAGCCGCGTTGCATGGGAGAATGTAAAAAGTGTTCATATGTAGTAAAAACCTGAGAAATCCGTCGGTTTTCGTAATTTGATATCGAATCGACTTAAAGCCAGATCGTCACATTGGCCGCTCTTCTCTCTGAAACGGTTTTACTTATCGTCTGCAAAGCTATGTCGCGTGCTGCGGTATGCGGAGACACTAAAAGCACCATAGTAGAACACAGATGAAGCATCTAATTTGATGTAATAGCCAGTAAGAAGTAGTACAATTCTAGTTTTAGGTATCGATTATTGACTTTTTAGCTGGCTTTGGTGCCTTGGACATGAGCTAGGACATTAATATTCTGCATGAAAGGAGGACTAGCAGCCGAGTTGCACGGAAGAATGTGAAAAGTGTTCATATGTAGTAAAAACCTGAGAATCCGTCCGTTTTCGTCATTTCTTATCGAATCGACTTAAAGCCAGATCGTAACATTGGCCGCTCTTCTGTCTGAAACGGTTATATTTATCGTCTGCAAAGCTATGTCGCGTGCTGCGGTATGCGGAGACACTAAAAGCACCATAGTAGAACACAGATGAAGCTTCTAAGTTGATGTAATAGCCAGTAAGAAGTAGTACAATTTAAGTTTTAGGTATCGATTATTGACTTTTTAGCTGGCTTTGGTGCCTTGGACATGAGCTAGGACTTCAAGATTTTGCATGAAAGGAGGACTAGCAACCGAGTTGCACGGGACAATGTGAAAAGTGTTCATATGTATTAAAAACCTGAGAAATCCGTCCGTTTTCGTCATTTGTTATCGAAACGACTTAAAGCCACGTCGTCACATTGGCCGCTCTTCTCTCCGAAACGGTTGTACTTATCGTCTGCAATGCTATGTCGCGTGCTGCGGTATGCGGAGACACTAAAAGCACCATAGTAGAACACAGATGAAGCTTCTAAGTTGATGTAATAGCCAGTAAGGAGTAGTACAATTCAAGTTTTAGGTATCGATTGTTGACTTTTTACCCTTCTTTGGTGCCTTGGACATGAGCGAGGAAATTAAGATTTTGCATGAAAGGAGGACTAGCAGCCGCGTTGCACGGGAGAATGTGAAAAATGTTCATATGTAGTAAAAACCTGAGAAATCCGTCCTTTTTTGTCATTTGATATCGATCGACTTAAACCCAGATCGTCACATTGGCCGCTCTTTTGTCTGAAACGGTTACATTTATCTGCTGCAAAGTTATGTCGCGAGCTGCGGTATGTGGAGACACAAAAAGCACCATAGTTGAACACAGATGAAGCTTCTAAGTTGATGTAATAGCCACTAAGAAGTAGTACAATTCAAGCTTTAGGTATCGATTATTGACTTTTTAGCTGGCTTTGGTGCCTTAGACATGAGCTAGGACCTTAAGATTCTGCATGAAAGGAGGACTAGCAGCCGAGTTGCACGGGAGAATGTGAAAAGTGATCATTTGTAGTAAAAACCTGAGAAATCCGTCCGTTTCCGTCAATTGTTATCGAGCCGACTTAAAGCCAGATCGTCACATTGGCCGCTCTTCTCTCTGAAACGGTTGTACTTATCGTCTGCAGAGCTATGACGCGTGCTGCGGTATGTGGAGACACTAAAAGCACCATAGTTGAACACAGACGAAGCTTCTAAGTTGATGTAATAGCCAGTAAGATGTAGTACAATTCAAGTTTTAGGTGTCGATTATTGACTTTTTTGCTGGCTTTGTTGCCTTGGACATGAGCTAGGACCTTAATATTCTGCATGAAAGGAGGACTAGCAGTCGAGTTGCAGAGGATAATGTGAAAAGTGTTCATATGTAGTAAAACCCTGAGAAATCCGTCCGTTTTCGTCATTTGTTATCGAATCGACTTAAAGCCAGATCGTCACATTGGCCACTCTTCTCTCTGAAACGGTTGTACTTATCGTCTGCAAAGCTATGTCGCTTGCTGCGGTATGTGGAGACACAAAACGCACCACAGTAGAACACAGATGAAGCTTGTAAGTTGATGTAATAGCCAGTAAGAAGTAGTACAATTCAAGCTTTAGGTATCGATTATTGACTTTTTAGCTGGCTTTGGTGCCTTAGACATGAGCAAGGACCTTAAGATTCTGCATGAAAGAAGGACTAGCAGCCGAGTTGCAAATGTGAAAAGTGATCATATGTAGTAAAAACCTGAGAAATCCGTTCGTTTCCATCAATTGTTATCGAATCGACTTAAAGCCAGATCGTCACATTGGCCGCTCTTCTCTCTGAAACGGTTGTACTAATAGTCTGCAGAGCTATGACGCGTGCTGCGGTATGTGGAGACACTAAATGCACCATAGCTGAACACAGATGAAGCTTCTAAAATGATGTAATAGCCAGTAAGAAGTAGTACAATTCAAGCTTTAGGTATCGATAATTGACTTTTTAGCTGGCTTTGGTGCCTTGGACATGAGCTAGGACCTTAATATTCTGCATGAAAGGAGGACTAGTAGCCGAGTTGCACAGTAGAATGTGGAAAGTGTTCATATGTAGTAAAAACCTGAGAATCCGTCCGTTTTCGTCATTTGTTATCGAATCGACTTAAAGCCAGATCGCCACATTGGCCGCACTTCTCTCTGAAATGGTTGTACTTATCGTCTGCAAAGCTATATCACGTTCTGCGGTATGCAGAGACACTAAAATCACCATAGTGGAACACAGATGAAGCTTCTAAGTTGATGTAATAGAAGGTAAGAAGTAGTACAATTCAAGTTTTAGGTATCGATTATTGACATTTTAGCTGGCTTTGGTGCCTTGGACATGAGATAGGACCTTAAGATTCTGCATGAAAGGAGGACTAGCAGCCGCGTTGCACGGGAGAATGTGAAAAGTGTTCATACGTAGTAAAAACCTGAGAAATCAGTCCGTTTTCGTCATTTGTTATCGAATCGACTTAAAGCCAGATTGTCACATTGGCCGATCTTCTCTTTGAAACGGTTGTACTTATCGTCTGCAAAGCTATGTCGCGTGCTGCGATATGTGGAGACACTAAAAGCACCATAGTAGAACACGGATGAAGTTTCTAAGTTGATGTAATAGACAGTAAGAAGTAGTACAATTGAAGTTTTAGGAATCGATTATTGACTTTTTACCCTTATTTGGTGCCTTGGACATGAGTTAGGAAATTAAGATTTTGCATGAAATTAGGACTAGCAGCCGCGTTACACGGGAGAATGTGAAAAGTGTTCACATGTAGTAAAAACCTGAGAAATCCGTCCGTTTTCGTCATTTGTTATCGAATCGACTTAAAGCCAGATCGTCACTTTAGCCGCTCTTCTCTCTGAAACGGTTGTACTTATCGTCTGCAAAGCTATGTCGCGTGCTGCGGTATGTGGAGACACTAAAAGCACCATAGTAGAACACAGATGAAGCTTCTAAGTTGTTGTAATAGCCAGTAAGAAGTAGTACAATTAAGGTTTTAGGTATCGATTATTGATTTTTAAGCTGGCTTTGGTGCCTTGGACATGAGCTAGGACCATAAGATTCTGCATGAAAGGAGGACTAGCAGCCGAGTTGCACGGGAGAATGTGAAAGGTGTTCATATGTAGTAAAAACCTGAGAAATCCGTTCGTTTTCGTAATTTGCTATCGAATCGACTTAAAGCCAGATCGTCACATTGGCCGCTCTTCTGTCTGAAACGGTTACATTTATCGTCTGCAAAGCTATGTCGCGTGCTGCAGTATGCGGAGACACTAAAAGCACCATAGTAGAACACAGATGAAGCTTCTAAGTTGATGTAATAGCCAGTAAGAAGTAGTAGAATTCAAGTTTTAGGTATCGATTATTGACTTTTTAGCTGGCTTTGGTGCCTTGGACATGAGCTAGGATCTTAAGATTCTGCATGAAAGGAGGACTAGCACCCGAGTTGCCCGGGAGAATGTGAAAAGTGTTCATATGTAGTAAAAACCTGAGAAATCCGTCCGTTATCGTCATTTCTTATCTAATCGACTTAAAGCCAGATCGTCACATTGGCCGCTCTTCTCTCTGAAACTGTAGTACTTATCGTCTGCAAAGCTACGTCGCGTGCTGCAGTATGCGGAGACACTAAAAGCACCGTAGTAGAACACAGATGAAGCTTCTAAGTTGATGTAATAGCCAGTAAGAAGTAGTACAATTTAAGTTTTAGGTATCGATTATTGCCTTTTTAGCTGGCTTTGGTGCCTTGGACATGAGCAAGGACCTTAAGATTCTGCATGAAAGAAGGACTAGCAGCCGAGTTGCAAATGTGAAAAGTGATCATATGTAGTAAAAACCTGAGAAATCCGTCCGTTTCCGTCAATTGTTATCGAATCGACTTAAAGCCAGATCGTCACATTGGCCGCTCTTCCTCTGAAACGGTTGTACTTAACGTCTGCAAAGCTATGTCGCGTGCTGCGGTATGTGGAGACACTAAAAGCACCATAGTAGAACACGGATGAAGTTTCTAATTTGATGTAAAAGCCAGTATGAAGTAGTACAATTCAAGTTTTAGGTATCGATTATTGACATATTAGCTGTCTTTGGTGCCTTGGACATGAGATAGGACCTTAAGATTCTGCATGAAAGGAGGACTAACAGCCGCGTTGCACGGGAGAATGTGAAAAGTGATCATACGTAGTAAAAACCTGAGAAATCAGCCCGTTTTCGTCATTTGTTATCGAATCGACTTAAAGCCAGATCGTCACATTGGCCGATCTTCTCTCTGAAACGGTTGTACTTATCGTCTGCAAAGCTATGTCGCGTGCTGCGGTATGTGGAGACACTAAAAGCACCATAGTAGAACACGGATGAAGTTCCTAAGTTGATGTAATAGACGGTAAGAAGTAGTAGAATTCAAGTTTTAGGTATCGATTATTGACTTTTTAGCTTTCTTTGGTGCCTTGGACATGAGCTAGGATCTTAAGATTCTGCATGAAAGGAGGACTAGCACCCGAGTTGCACGGGAGAATGTGAAAAGTGTTCATATGTAGTAAAAACTTGAGAAATCCGTCCGTTTTCGTCATTTGTTATCTAATCGACTTAAAGCCAGATCGTCACATTGGCCGCTCTTCTCTCTGAAACTGTAGTACTTATCGTCTGCAAAGCTACGTCGCGTGCTGCAGTATGCGGAGACACTAAAAGCACCATAGTAGAACACAGATGAAGCTTCTAAGTTGTTGTAATAGCCAGTAAGAAGTAGTACAATTCAAGCTTTAGGTATCGATTATTGATTTTTAAGCTGGCTTTGGTGCCTTGGAAATGAGCTAGGACCTTAAGATTCTGCATTAAAGGAGGACTAGCAGCCGAGTTGCACGGGAGATTGTGAAAGGTGTTCATATGTAGTAAACACCTGAGAAATCCGTTCGATTTCGTCATTTGCTATCGAATCGACTTACAGCCAGATCGTCACATTTGCCGCTCTTCTCTCTGAAACGGTTGTACTTATCGTCTGCAAAGCTATGTCGCGTGCTGCGGTATGTGGAGACACTAAAAGCACCACAGTAGAACACAGATGAAGCTTCTAAGTTGATGCAATAGCCAGTAAGAAGTAGTACAGTTCAAGTTTTAGGTATCGATTATTGACTTTTTAGCTGGCTTTGGTGCCTTGGACATGAGCTAGGACCTTAAGATTCTGCATGAAAGGAGGACTAGCAGCCGCGTTGCACGGGAGTATGTGAAAAGTGTTCATATGTTGTAAAAACCTGAGAAATCCGTACGTTTTCGTCATTTGTTATCGAATCGACTTAAAGCCAGATCGTCACATTGGCCGCTCTTCTCTCCGAAACGGTTGTACTTGTCGTCTGCAAGGCTATGTCGCGTGCTGCGGTATGCGGAGACACTAAAAGCACCATAGTAGAACACAGATGAAGCTTCTAAGTTGATGTAATACCCAGTAAGGAATAGTAGATATCAAGTTTTAGGTATCGATTATTGACTTTTTAGCTGGCTTTGGTGCCTTGGACATGAGCTAGGACCTTAAGATTCTGCAAGAAAGGAGGACTAGCAGCCGAGTTGCACGGGAGAAAGTGAAAAGTGTTCATATGTAGTAGAAACCTGAGAAATCCGTCCGTATTCGTCATTTGTTATCGAATCGACTTAAAGCCAGATCGTCACATGGGCCGCTCTTCTCTCTGAAACGGTTGTACTTATCGTCTGCAAATCTATTACGCGTGCTGCGGTATGTGGAGACACTAAAAGCACCATAGTAGAACACAGATAAAGCTTCTAAGTTGATGTAATTGCCAGTAAGAAGTAGTACAATTCAAGGTTTAGGTATCGATTATTGACTTCTTAGCTGGCTTTGGTGCCTTGGACATGAGCTAGGACCTTAAGATTCTGCATGAAAGGAGGACTAGCAGCCGAGTTGCATGGTAGAATGTGAAAAGTTTTCATATGTAGTAAAAACCTGAGAAATCCGTCCGTTTTCGTCATTTGTTATCGAATCGACTTAAAGCCAGATCGTCACTTTAGCCGCTCTTCTCTCTGAAACGGTTGTACTTATCGTCTGCAAAGCTATGTCGTGTGCTGCGGTATGCGGAGACACTAAAAGCACCATAGTAGAACACAGATGAAGCTTCTAAGTTGTTGTAATAGCCAGTAAGAAGTAGTACAATTCAAGTTTTAGGTATCGATTATTGACTTTTTAGCTGGCTTTGGTGCCTTGGATAATAGCTAATACCCTAGGAATCTCCATGAAAGGAGGTCTAGCAGCCGAGTTGCACGGGAGAATGTGAAAAGTGTTCATATGTAGTAAAAACCTGAGAAATCCGTCCGTTTTCGTCGTTTGTTATCGATTCGACTCAAAGCCAGATCGTCACATTGGCCGCTCTTCTCTCTGTAACGGTTGTACTTCCGTCTGCGAAGCTATGTCGCATGCTGCGGTATGCGGAGACACTAGAAGCACCATAGCAGAACACAGATGAAGCTTCTAAGTTGATGTAACAGCCAGTAAGAAGTAGTAAAATTCAAGTTTTAGGTATCGATTATTGACTTTTTAGCTGGCTTTGGTGCCTTGGACATGAGCTAGGACCTTAAGATTCTGCATGAAAGGAGGACTAGCAGCCGAGTTGCACAGGAGAATGTAAAAAGTGTTCATATGTAGTAAAAACCTGAGAAATCCGTCCGTTTTCGTCATTTGTTATCGAATCGACTTAAAACCAGATCGTCACTTTAGCCGCTCTTCCCTCTGAAACGGTTGTACTTATCGTCTGCAAAGCTATGTCGTGTGCTGCGTTATGCGGAGACACTAAAAGCACCATAGTAGAACACAGATGAAGCTTCTAAGTTGTTGTAATAGCCAGTAAGAAGTAGTACAATTCAAGTTTTAGGTATCGATTATTGACTTTTTAGCTGGCTTTGGTGCCTTGGATAATAGCTAATTCCCTAGGAATCTCCATGAAAGGAGGTCTAGCAGCCGAGTTGCATGGGAGAATTTGAAAAGTGTTCATATGTAGTAAAAACCTGAGAAATCCGTCCGTTTTCGTCATTTGTTATCGAATCGACTTAAAGCTAGGTCGTCACATTGGCAGCTCTTCTCTCTGAAACGGTTGTACTTATCGTCTGCAAAGCTATGTCACGTGCTGCGGTATGCGGAGACACTATAAGCACCATAGTAGAACATAGATGAAGCTTATGAGTTGATGTAATAGCCAGTAAGAAGTAGTACAATTCAAGTTTTAGGTATCGATTATTGACTTTTTTGCTGCCTTTGGTGCCTTGGACATGAGCTAGGACCTTGAGATTCTGCATGAAAGGAGGACTAGCAGCTGAGTTGCATGGGAGAATGTGAAAAGTGTTCATATGTAGTAAATACCTGAGAAATCCGTCCGTTTTCGTCATTTGTTATCGAATCGACTTAAAGCCAGATCGTCACTTTAGCCGCTCTTCTCTCTGAAACGGTTGTACTTATCGTCTGCAAAGCTATGTCGTGTGCTGCGGTATGCTTAGACACTAAAAGCACCATAGTAGAACACAGATGAAGCTTCTAAGTTGATGTAATAGACAGTAAGAAGTAGTAAAATTCAAGTTTTAGGTATCGATTATTGACTTTTTAGCTGGCTTTGGTGCCTTGGACGTGAGCTAGGACCTTAAGATTCTGCATGAAAGGAGGACTAACAGTCGCGTTGCAAGGGAGAATGTGAAAAGTGTTCATATGTAGTAAAAACCTGAGAAATCCGTCCGTTTTCGTCATTTGTTATGGAATCGATTTAAAGCCAGATCCTCACATTGGCCGCACTTCAGTCTAAAACGTTTACATTTATCGTCTGCAAAGCTATGTCGCGTGCTGCGGTATGCGGAGACACTAAAAGCACCATAGTAGAACACAGATGAAGCTTCTAAGTTGATGTAATAGCCAGTAAGAAGTAATATAATTCAAGTTTTAGTTATCGATTATTGACTTTTTAACCTTCTTTGGTGCCCTGGACATGACGAATGACCTTAAGATTTTGCATGAAAGGAGGATTAGCAGCCGCGTTGCGAGGGAGAATGTGAAAAGAGTTCATAATTATTAAAAACCTGAGAAATCCGTCCGTTTATGTCGTTTGTTATCGAATCGACTTAAAGCCAGATCGTCACATTAGCCGCTCTTCTCTCTGAAACGGTTGTACTTATCGTCTGCAAAGCTATCTCGCGTGCTGCGGTATGCGGAGACACTAAAAGCACCATAGTAGAACATAGATGAAGCTTCTAAGTTGATGTAAAAGAAAGTAAGAAGAAGTGCAATTCAAGTTTTAGTTATGGATTATTGACTTTTTTACCATTCTTTGGTGCCTTGGCGATGAACTAGGACCATACGACTTTGCATGAAGGGAGGACTAGCAGCCGCGTTGCACGGGAGACTGTGGAAAGTGATCATATATAGTAAAAACCTGAGAAATGCGTCCGTTTTCGTCATTTGTTATTGAATCGACTTAATGCCAGATCGTCATATTGGCCGCTCTTTTCTCTGAAACTGTTACATTTATCGTCTGCAAAACTATGTCGCGTGCTGCCACATTAGGAGACACAAATAGCACCATAGTAGAACACAGAAGAAGCTTCTAAGTTGATGTAATAGCCAGTAAGAAAAAGTACAAATCAAGTTTTAGCTATCGATTATTGATTTTTTACCCTTCTTTGGTGCCTTGGACATGATCTAGGAACTTAAGATTTTGCATGAGTGGAGGACTAGCAGCCGAGTTGCACGGGAGAATGTGAAAAGTGTTCATATGTAGTAAAAACCTGATAAATCCGTCCGTGTTCGTCATTTGTTATCGAATTGACTTAAAGCCAGATCGTCACATTGGCCGCTCTTCTCTCTGAAACGGTTGTGCTTATCGTCTGCAAAGCTATGTCGCGTGCTGCGGTATGCGGAGACACTAAAAGCCTAATAGTAGAACACAGATGAAGCTTCTAAGTTGATGTAATAGCCAGTAAGATGTAGTACAGTTCAAATTTTAGGTATCGATTATTGACTTTTTAGCTGGCTTTGGTGCCTTGGACGTGAGCTAGGACCTTAAGATTCTGCACGAAAGGAGGACTAGCAGCTGAGTTGCATGGGAGAATGTGAAAAGTGTTCATATGTAGTAAAAACCTGATAATTCCGTCCGTTTTCGTCATTTGTTATCGAATCGACTTAAAACCAGATCGTCACATTGGCCGCTCTTCTCTCTGAAACGGTTGTGCTTATCGTCTGCAAAGCTATGTCGCGTGCTGCGGTATGCGGAGACACTAAAAGCCCCATAGTAGAACACAGATGAAGCTTCTAAGTTGATGTAATAGCCAGTAAGAAGTATTAAAGTTCAAGTTTTAGGTATCGGTTATTGACTTTTTAGCTGGCTTTGGTGCCTTGGACGTGAGCTAGGACCTTAAGATTCTGCATGAAAGGAGGACTAGCAGTCGCGTTGCAAGGGAGAATGTGAAAAGTGTTCATATGTAGTAAAAACCTGAGAAATCCGTCCGTTTTCGTCATTTGTTATCGAATCGATATAAGGCCAGATCCTCACATTGGCCGCACTTCAGTCTAAAACGGTTACATTTATCGTCTGCAAAGCTATGTCGCGTGCTGCGGTATGCGGAGACACTAAAAGCACCATAGTAGAACACAGGTGATGCTTCTAAGTTGATGTAATAGCCAGTAAGAAGTAGTACAATTCAAGTTTTAGGTATCGATTATTGACTTTTTAGCTGGCTTTGGTGCCTTGGACATGAGCTAGGACCTTAAGATTTTGCAAGAAGGAGGAGTAGCTTCCGAGTTGCACAGGAGAATGTGAAAAGTGTTCATATGTAGTAAAAACCTGAGAAATCCGTCCGTTTTCGTCACGTGTTATCGAATCGACTAAAAACCAGATCGTCACATTGGCCGCTCTTCTCTCTGAAAAGTTTGTACTTATCGTCTGCAAAGCTATGTCGCGTGCTGCGGTATGCAGGTATCGATTATTGACTTTTTAGCTGGCTTTGGTTACTTGGACATTAGCTAGGACTTTAAGATTCTGCACGAAAGGAGGACTAGCAGCCGCGTTGCACGGGAGAATGTGAAAAGTGTTCATATGTAGTAAAAACCTGAGAAATCCGTCCGTTTTCGTCTTTTGTTATCGAATCGACTTAAAGGCAGATCGTGACATTGGCCGCTCTTCTCCTGAAACGGTTGTACTTATCGTCTGCAAAGCTATGTGGCGTGCTGCGGTAATCGGAGACACTAAAAGCACCATAGTAGAACACAGATGAAGCTTCTAAGTTGTTGTAATAGCCAGTGAGAAGTAATACAATTCAAGTTTTAGTTATCGATTATTGACTTTTTAACCTTCTTTGGTGCCCTGGACATGAGGAATGACCTTAAGATTATGCATGAAAGGAGGATTAGCAGCCGCGTTGCAAGGGAGAATGTGAAAAGTGTTCATAATTAGTAAAATCCTGAGAATTCCGTCCGTTTTCGTCATTTGTTATCGAATCGACTTAAAGCCAGATCGTCACATTGGCCGCTCTTCTCTCTGAAACGGTTGTACTTATCGTCTGCAAAGCTATGTCGCGTGCTGCGGTATACGGAGACACTAAAAGCACCATAGTAGAACACAGATGAAGCTTCTAAGTTGATGTAGTAGCCAGTAAAAAGTAGTACAATTCATGTTTTAGTTATCGATTATTGACTTTTTAGCTGGCTTTGGTGCCTTGGACATGAGCTAGGACCTTAAGATTTTGCATTAGTGGAGGACTAGCAGCCGAGTTGCACGGGAGAATGTGAAAAGTGTTCATATGTAGTAAAATCTTTAGAAATCCGTCCGTGTTCGTCATTTGTTATCGAATTGACTTAAAGCCAGATCGTCACATTGGCCGATCTTCTCTCTGAAACGGTTGTGCTTATCGTCTGCAAAGTTATGTCACGTGCTGCGGTATGCGGAGACACTAAAAGCCCCATAGTGGAACACTGATGAAGCTTCTAAGTTGATGTAATAGCCAGTAAGAAGTAGTATAATTCAAGTTTTAGGTATCGATTATTGACTTTTTAGCTGGCTTTGGTGCCTTGGACATGAGCTAGGACCTTAAGATTCTGACTGAAAGGAGGACTTGCAGCCGAGTTGCAAGGGAGAATGTGTAAAGTGTTCATAATTAGTAAAATCCTGAGAATTCCGTCCGTTTTCGTCATTTGTTATCGATTTGACTTAAAGCCAGATCGTCACATTGGCCGCTCTTCTCTCTGAAACGGTTGTACTTATTGTGTGCAAAGCTATATCACGTGCTGCGGTATGCGGAGACCCTAAAAGCACCATAATAGAACACAGATGAAGCTTCGAAGTTGATGTAATAGAAAGTAAGAAGTAGTGCAATTCAAGTTTTAGGTATCGATAATTGACTTTTTAGCTGGCTTTGGTGCCTTTGACATGAGCTAGGACCTTAAGATTCTGCACGAAAGGAGGACTAGCAGCTGAGTTGCATGGGAGAATGTGATAAGTGTTCATATGTAGTAAAAACCTGAGAATTCCGTCCGGTTTCGTCATTTGTTATCGAATCGACTTAAAGCCAGATCGTCACATTGGCCGCTCTTCTCTCTAAAACGGTTGTACTTATCGTCTGCAAAGCTATGTCGCGTGCTGCGGTTTGCAATGACACTAAAAGCACCATAGTAGAACACAGATGATGCTTCTAAGTTGATGTAATAGCCAGTAAGAAGTAGTGCAATTCAAGTTTTAGGTATCGATTATTGACTTTTTAGCTGGCTTTGGTGCCTTGGACATGAGCTAGGACCTTAAGATTTTGCATGAAAGGAGGAGTAGCTGCCGAGTTGCACAGGAGAATGTGAAAAGTGTTCATATGTAGTAAAAACCTGAGAAATCCGTCCGTCTTCGTCACGTGTTATCTAATCGACTAAAAACCAGTTCGTCACATTGGCCGCTCTTCTCTCTGAAAAGTTTGTATTTATCGTCTGCAAAGCTATGTCGCGTGCTGTGGTATGCAGGTATCGATTATTGACTTTTTAGCTGGCTTTGGTGCCTTGGACATGAGCTAGGAACTTAAGATTCTGCATGAAAGGAGGACTAACAGCCGCGTTGCTCGGGAGAATGTGAAAAGTGTTCATATGTAGTAAAAACCTGAGAAATCCGTCCGTTTTCGTCATTTGTTATCGAATCGACTTAAAGCCTGATCGTCACATTGGCCGCTCTTCTCTCTGAGACGGTTGTACTTACCGTCTGCAAAGCTATGTCGCGTGCTGCGTTATGCGGAGACACAAAAGCACCACAGTAGAACACAGATGAAGCTTCTAAGTTGATGTAATAGCCAGTAAGAAGTAGTACAATTCAAGTTTTAGGTATCGATTATTGACTTTTTAGCTGGCTTTGGTGCCTTGGACATGAGCTAGGACCTTAAGATTCTGCCTGAAAGGAGGACTTGCAGCCGAGTTGCGAGGGAGAATGTGAAAAGTGTTCATAATTAGTAAAATCCTGAGAATTCCGTCCGTTTTCGTCATTTGTTATCGAATCGACTTAAAACCAGATCGTCACTTTAGCCGCTCTTCTCTCTGAAACGGTTGTACTTATCGTCTGCAAAGCTATGTCGTGTGCTGCGTTATGCGGAGACACTAAAAGCACCATAGTAGAACACAGATGAAGCTTCTAAGTTGTTGTAATAGCCAGTAAGAAGTAGTACAATTCAAGTTTTAGGTATCGATTATTGACTTTTTAGCTGGCTTTGGTGCCTTGGATAATAGCTAATACCCTAGGAATCTCCATGAAAGGAGGTCTAGCAGCCGAGTTGCATGGGAGAATTTGAAAAGTGTTCATATGTAGTAAAAACCTGAGAAATCCGTCCGTTTTCGTCATTTGTTATCGAATCGACTTAAAGCTAGGTCGTCACATTGGCAGCTCTTCTCTCTGAAACGGTTGTACTTATCGTCTGCAAAGCTATGTCACGTGCTGCGGTATGCGGAGACACTATAAGCACCATAGTAGAACATAGATGAAGCTTATGAGTTGATGTAATAGCCAGTAAGAAGTAGTACAATTCAAGTTTTAGGTATCGATTATTGACTTTTTTGCTGCCTTTGGTGCCTTGGACATGAGCTAGGACCTTGAGATTCTGCATGAAAGGAGGACTAGCAGCTGAGTTGCATGGGAGAATGTGAAAAGTGTTCATATGTAGTAAATACCTGAGAAATCCGTCCGTTTTCGTCATTTGTTATCGAATCGACTTAAAGCCAGATCGTCACTTTAGCCGCTCTTCTCTCTGAAACGGTTGTACTTATCGTCTGCAAAGCTATGTCGTGTGCTGCGGTATGCTTAGACACTAAAAGCACCATAGTAGAACACAGATGAAGCTTCTAAGTTGATGTAATAGACAGTAAGAAGTAGTAAAATTCAAGTTTTAGGTATCGATTATTGACTTTTTAGCTGGCTTTGGTGCCTTGGACGTGAGCTAGGACCTTAAGATTCTGCATGAAAGGAGGACTAACAGTCGCGTTGCAAGGGAGAATGTGAAAAGTGTTCATATGTAGTAAAAACCTGAGAAATCCGTCCGTTTTCGTCATTTGTTATGGAATCGATTTAAAGCCAGATCCTCACATTGGCCGCACTTCAGTCTAAAACGTTTACATTTATCGTCTGCAAAGCTATGTCGCGTGCTGCGGTATGCGGAGACACTAAAAGCACCATAGTAGAACACAGATGAAGCTTCTAAGTTGATGTAATAGCCAGTAAGAAGTAATATAATTCAAGTTTAATTATCGATTATTGACTTTTTAACCTTCTTTGGTGCCCTGGACATGACGAATGACCTTAAGATTTTGCATGAAAGGAGGATTAGCAGCCGCGTTGCGAGGGAGAATGTGAAAAGAGTTCATAATTAGTAAAAACCTGAGAAATCCGTCCGTTTATGTCGTTTGTTATCGAATCGACTTAAAGCCAGATCGTCACATTAGCCGCTCTTCTCTCTGAAACGGTTGTACTTATCGTCTGCAAAGCTATCTCGCGTGCTGCGGTATGCGGAGACACTAAAAGCACCATAGTAGAACATAGATGAAGCTTCTAAGTTGATGTAAAAGAAAGTAAGAAGAAGTGCAATTCAAGTTTTAGTTATGGATTATTGACTTTTTTACCATTCTTTGGTGCCTTGGCGATGAACTAGGACCATACGACTTTGCATGAAGGGAGGACTAGCAGCCGCGTTGCACGGGAGACTGTGGAAAGTGATCATATATAGTAAAAACCTGAGAAATGCGTCCGTTTTCGTCATTTGTTATTGAATCGACTTAATGCCAGATCGTCATATTGGCCGCTCTTTTCTCTGAAACTGTTACATTTATCGTCTGCAAAACTATGTCGCGTGCTGCCACATTAGGAGACACAAATAGCACCATAGTAGAACACAGAAGAAGCTTCTAAGTTGATGTAATAGCCAGTAAGAAAAAGTACAAATCAAGTTTTAGCTATCGATTATTGATTTTTTACCCTTCTTTGGTGCCTTGGACATGATCTAGGAACTTAAGATTTTGCATGAGTGGAGGACTAGCAGCCGAGTTGCACGGGAGAATGTGAAAAGTGTTCATATGTAGTAAAAACCTGATAAATCCGTCCGTGTTCGTCATTTGTTATCGAATTGACTTAAAGCCAGATCGTCACATTGGCCGCTCTTCTCTCTGAAACGGTTGTGCTTATCGTCTGCAAAGCTATGTCGCGTGCTGCGGTATGCGGAGACACTAAAAGCCTAATAGTAGAACACAGATGAAGCTTCTAAGTTGATGTAATAGCCAGTAAGATGTAGTACAGTTCAAATTTTAGGTATCGATTATTGACTTTTTAGCTGGCTTTGGTGCCTTGGACGTGAGCTAGGACCTTAAGATTCTGCACGAAAGGAGGACTAGCAGCTGAGTTGCATGGGAGAATGTGAAAAGTGTTCATATGTAGTAAAAACCTGATAATTCCGTCCGTTTTCGTCATTTGTTATCGAATCGACTTAAAACCAGATCGTCACATTGGCCGCTCTTCTCTCTGAAACGGTTGTGCTTATCGTCTGCAAAGCTATGTCGCGTGCTGCGGTATGCGGAGACACTAAAAGCCCCATAGTAGAACACAGATGAAGCTTCTAAGTTGATGTAATAGCCAGTAAGAAGTATTAAAGTTCAAGTTTTAGGTATCGGTTATTGACTTTTTAGCTGGCTTTGGTGCCTTGGACGTGAGCTAGGACCTTAAGATTCTGCATGAAAGGAGGACTAGCAGTCGCGTTGCAAGGGAGAATGTGAAAAGTGTTCATATGTAGTAAAAACCTGAGAAATCCGTCCGTTTTCGTCATTTGTTATCGAATCGATATAAGGCCAGATCCTCACATTGGCCGCACTTCAGTCTAAAACGGTTACATTTATCGTCTGCAAAGCTATGTCGCGTGCTGCGGTATGCGGAGACACTAAAAGCACCATAGTAGAACACAGGTGATGCTTCTAAGTTGATGTAATAGCCAGTAAGAAGTAGTACAATTCAAGTTTTAGGTATCGATTATTGACTTTTTAGCTGGCTTTGGTGCCTTGGACATGAGCTAGGACCTTAAGATTTTGCAAGAAGGAGGAGTAGCTTCCGAGTTGCACAGGAGAATGTGAAAAGTGTTCATATGTAGTAAAAACCTGAGAAATCCGTCCGTTTTCGTCACGTGTTATCGAATCGACTAAAAACCAGATCGTCACATTGGCCGCTCTTCTCTCTGAAAAGTTTGTACTTATCGTCTGCAAAGCTATGTCGCGTGCTGCGGTATGCAGGTATCGATTATTGACTTTTTAGCTGGCTTTGGTTACTTGGACATTAGCTAGGACTTTAAGATTCTGCACGAAAGGAGGACTAGCAGCCGCGTTGCACGGGAGAATGTGGAAAGTGTTCATATGTAGTAAAAACCTGAGAAATCCGTCCGTTTTCGTCTTTTGTTATCGAATCGACTTAAAGGCAGATCGTGACATTGGCCGCTCTTCTCCTGAAACGGTTGTACTTATCGTCTGCAAAGCTATGTGGCGTGCTGCGGTAATCGGAGACACTAAAAGCACCATAGTAGAACACAGATGAAGCTTCTAAGTTGTTGTAATAGCCAGTGAGAAGTAATACAATTCAAGTTTTAGTTATCGATTATTGACTTTTTAACCTTCTTTGGTGCCCTGGACATGAGGAATGACCTTAAGATTATGCATGAAAGGAGGATTAGCAGCCGCGTTGCAAGGGAGAATGTGAAAAGTGTTCATAATTAGTAAAATCCTGAGAATTCCGTCCGTTTTCGTCATTTGTTATCGAATCGACTTAAAGCCAGATCGTCACATTGGCCGCTCTTCTCTCTGAAACGGTTGTACTTATCGTCTGCAAAGCTATGTCGCGTGCTGCGGTATACGGAGACACTAAAAGCACCATAGTAGAACACAGATGAAGCTTCTAAGTTGATGTAGTAGCCAGTAAAAAGTAGTACAATTCATGTTTTAGTTATCGATTATTGACTTTTTAGCTGGCTTTGGTGCCTTGGACATGAGCTAGGACCTTAAGATTTTGCATTAGTGGAGGACTAGCAGCCGAGTTGCACGGGAGAATGTGAAAAGTGTTCATATGTAGTAAAATCTTTAGAAATCCGTCCGTGTTCGTCATTTGTTATCGAATTGACTTAAAGCCAGATCGTCACATTGGCCGCTCTTCTCTCTGAAACGGTTGTGCTTATCGTCTGCAAAGTTATGTCACGTGCTGCGGTATGCGGAGACACTAAAAGCCCCATAGTGGAACACTGATGAAGCTTCTAAGTTGATGTAATAGCCAGTAAGAAGTAGTATAATTCAAGTTTTAGGTATCGATTATTGACTTTTTAGCTGGCTTTGGTGCCTTGGACATGAGCTAGGACCTTATGATTCTGACTGAAAGGAGGACTTGCAGCCGAGTTGCAAGGGAGAATGTGTAAAGTGTTCATAATTAGTAAAATCCTGAGAATTCCGTCCGTTTTCGTCATTTGTTATCGAATTGACTTAAAGCCAGATCGTCACATTGGCCGCTCTTCTCTCTGAAACGGTTGTACTTATTGTGTGCAAAGCTATATCACGTGCTGCGGTATGCGGAGACCCTAAAAGCACCATAATAGAACACAGATGAAGCTTCGAAGTTGATGTAATAGAAAGTAAGAAGTAGTGCAATTCAAGTTTTAGGTATCGATAATTGACTTTTTAGCTGGCTTTGGTGCCTTTGACATGAGCTAGGACCTTAAGATTCTGCACGAAAGGAGGACTAGCAGCTGAGTTGCATGGGAGAATGTGAAAAGTGTTCATATGTAGTAAAAACCTGAGAATTCCGTCCGGTTTCGTCATTTGTTATCGAATCGACTTAAAGCCAGATCGTCACATTGGCCGCTCTTCTCTCTAAAACGGTTGTACTTATCGTCTGCAAAGCTATGTCGCGTGCTGCGGTTTGCAATGACACTAAAAGCACCATAGTAGAACACAGATGATGCTTCTAAGTTGATGTAATAGCCAGTAAGAAGTAGTGCAATTCAAGTTTTAGGTATCGATTATTGACTTTTTAGCTGGCTTTGGTGCCTTGGACATGAGCTAGGACCTTAAGATTTTGCATGAAAGGAGGAGTAGCTGCCGAGTTGCACAGGAGAATGTGAAAAGTGTTCATATGTAGTAAAAACCTGAGAAATCCGTCCGTCTTCGTCACGTGTTATCTAATCGACTAAAAACCAGTTCGTCACATTGGCCGCTCTTCTCTCTGAAAAGTTTGTATTTATCGTCTGCAAAGCTATGTCGCGTGCTGTGGTATGCAGGTATCGATTATTGACTTTTTAGCTGGCTTTGGTGCCTTGGACATGAGCTAGGAACTTAAGATTCTGCATGAAAGGAGGACTAACAGCCGCGTTGCTCGGGAGAATGTGAAAAGTGTTCATATGTAGTAAAAACCTGAGAAATCCGTCCGTTTTCGTCATTTGTTATCGAATCGACTTAAAGCCTGATCGTCACATTGGCCGCTCTTCTCTCTGAGACGGTTGTACTTACCGTCTGCAAAGCTATGTCGCGTGCTGCGTTATGCGGAGACACAAAAGCACCACAGTAGAACACAGATGAAGCTTCTAAGTTGATGTAATAGCCAGTAAGAAGTAGTACAATTCAAGTTTTAGGTATCGATTATTGACTTTTTAGCTGGCTTTGGTGCCTTGGACATGAGCTAGGACCTTAAGATTCTGCCTGAAAGGAGGACTTGCAGCCGAGTTGCGAGGGAGAATGTGAAAAGTGTTCATAATTAGTAAAATCCTGAGAATTCCGTCCGTTTTCGTCATTTGTTATCGAATCGACTTAAAGCCAGATCGTCACATTGGCCGCTCTTCTCTCTGAACCGGTTGTACTTATCGTCTGCATAGCTATGTCGCTTGCTGCGGTATGTGGAGACACTAAAGACACCATAGTAGAACACAGATGAAGCTTCGAAGTTGATGTAATAGCCAGTAAGAAGTAGTACAATTCAAGTTTTAGGTATCGATTATTGACTTTTTAGTTGTCTTTAGTGCCTTAGACATTAGCTAGGACCTTAAGATTCTGCATGAAAGGAGGACTAGCAGCAGAGTTGCATGGGAGACTGTGAAAAGTGTTCATATGTAGTAAAAACCTGAGAAATCCGTCCGTTTTCGTCATTTGTTATCGAATCGACTTAAAGCTAGGACGTCACATTGGCCGCGTTTCTCTCTGAAACAGTTGTACTTATCGTCTGCAAAGCTATGTCGCGTGCTGCGGTATGTGGCGACACTAATAGCACCATAGTAGAATACAGATGAAGCTTCTAAGTTGTTGTAATAGCCAGTAAGAAGTAGTACAATTCAAGTTTTAGGGATGGATTATTGACTTTTTTGCTGGCTTAGGTGCCTTGGACATGAGCTAGGACCTTGAGATTCTGCATGAAAGGAGGACTAGCAGCCGAGTTGCACGGGAGAATGTGAAAAGTGTTCATATGTAGTAAAAACCTGAGAAATCCGTTCGTTTCGTCATTTGTTATCGAATCGACTTAAACCCAGATCGTCACATTGGCCGCTCTTCTCTCTGAAACGGTTGTACTTATCGTCTGCAAAGCTATGTCGCGTGCTGCGGTATGCGGAGACACTAAAAGCACCATAGTAGAACACAGATGAAGCTTCTGAGTTGATGTAATAGCCAGTAAGAAGTAGTACAGTTCAAGTTTTAGGTATCGATTATTGACTTTTTTGCTGGCTTTGGTGCCTTGGACATGAGCTAGGACCTTAGGATTCTGCATGAAAGGAGGACCAGCAGCCGAGCTGCATGGGAGAATGTGAAAAGTGTTCATATGTAGTAAAAACCTGAGAAATCCGTCTGTATTCGTCATTTGTTATCGAATCGACTTAAAGCCAGATCGTCACATTGGCCGGTCTTCTCTCTGAAACGGTTGTACTTATCGTCTGCAAAGCTATGTCGCGTGCTGCGGTGTGCGGAGACACTAAAAGCACCATAGTAGAACACAGATGAAGCTTCTAAGTTGATGTAATAGCCAGTAAGAAGTAGTAAAATTCAAGTTTTAGTTATAGATTATTGATTTTATACCCTTCTTTGGTGCATTGCATATGAGCTAGGAACTTAAGATTTTGCATGAAAGGAGGACTAAAAGCCGAGTTGCATTGTAGAATGTGAAAAGTGTTCATATGTAGTGAAAACCTGAGAAATCCGTCCGTCTCCGTCATTTGTTATCGAATCGACTTAAAGCCAGATCGTCACATTGGCCGCTCTTCTCTCTGAAACGGTTGTACTTATCGTCTGCAAAGCTATGACGCGTGCTGCGGTATGTGGAGACACTAAAAGCACCATAGTGGAACACAGATGAAGCTTCTAAGTTGATGTAATTGCCAGTAAGAAGTAGTACAATTCAAGTTTTAGGTATCGATTATTGACTTTTTAGCTGGCTTTGGTGCCTTGGACATGAGCTAGGACCTTAAGATTCTGCATGAAAAGAGGACTAGCAGCCGAGTTGCACAGGAGACTGTGAAAAGTGTTCATATGTAGTAAAAACCTGAGAAATCCGTCCGTTTTCGTAATTTGTTATCGAATCGACTTAAAGCCTGATCGTCACAATGGCCGCTCTTCTCTCTGAAACGGTTGTACTTATCGTCTGCAAAGCTATGTCGCGTGCTGCGGTATGCGGAGACACTAAAAGCACCATAGTAGAACACATATGAAGCTTCTGAGTTGATGTAATAGCCAGTAAGAAGTAGTACAATTCAAGTTTTAGGAATCGATTATTGACTTTTTTGCTGGCTTTGGTGCCTTGACCATGAGCTAGGACCTTAGGATTCTGCATGAAATTAGGACTAGCAGCCGAGTTGCATGGGAGAATGTGAAAAGTGTTCCTATGTAGTAAAAACCTGAGAAATCCGTCCGTTTTCGTCATTTGTTATCGAATCGACTTAAAGCCAGATCGTCACATTGGCCGCTCTTCTCTCTGAAATGGTTGTACTTATCGTCTGCAAAGGTATGTCACGTGCTGCGGTTTGCAAAGACACTAAAAGCACCATAGTAGAACACAGATGATGCTTCTAAGTTGATGTAATAGCCGGTAAGAAGTAGTACAATTCAAGTTTTAGGTATCGATTATTGACTTTTCAGCTGGCTTTTGTGCCTTGGACATGAGCTAGGACCTTAAGATTCTGCACGAAAGGAGGACTAGCAGCTGAGTTGCATGGGAGAATGTGAAAAGTGTTCATATGTAGTAAAAACCTGAGAATTCCGTCCGTTTTCGTCATTTGTTATCGAATCGACTTAAACCCAGATCGTCACATTGGCCGCTCTTCTCTCTGAAACGGTTGTACTTATCGTCTGCAAAGCTATGTCGCGTGCTGCGGTATGCGGAGACACTAAAAGCACCATAGTAGAACACAGATGAAGCTTCTGAGTTGATGTAATAGCCAGTAAGAAGTAGTACAGTTCAAGTTTTAGGTATCGATTATTGACTTTTTTGCTGGCTTTGGTGCCTTGGACATGAGCTAGGACCTTAGGATTCTGCATGAAAGGAGGACCAGCAGCCGAGCTGCATGGGAGAATGTGAAAAGTGTTCATATGTAGTAAAAACCTGAGAAATCCGTCCGTATTCGTCATTTGTTATCGAATCGACTTAAAGCCAGATCGTCACATTGGCCGGTCTTCTCTCTGAAACGGTTGTACTTATCGTCTGCAAAGCTATGTCGCGTGCTGCGGTGTGCGGAGACACTAAAAGCACCATAGTAGAACACAGATGAAGCTTCTAAGTTGATGTAATAGCCAGTAAGAAGTAGTAAAATTCAAGTTTTAGTTATAGATTATTGATTTTATACCCTTCTTTGGTGCATTGCATATGAGCTAGGAACTTAAGATTTTGCATGAAAGGAGGACTAAAAGCCGAGTTGCATTGTAGAATGTGAAAAGTGTTCATATGTAGTGAAAACCTGAGAAATCCGTCCGTCTCCGTCATTTGTTATCGAATCGACTTAAAGCCAGATCGTCACATTGGCCGCTCTTCTCTCTGAAACGGTTGTACTTATCGTCTGCAAAGCTATGACGCGTGCTGCGGTATGTGGAGACACTAAAAGCACCATAGTGGAACACAGATGAAGCTTCTAAGTTGATGTAATTGCCAGTAAGAAGTAGTACAATTCAAGTTTTAGGTATCGATTATTGACTTTTTAGCTGGCTTTGGTGCCTTGGACATGAGCTAGGACCTTAAGATTCTGCATGAAAAGAGGACTAGCAGCCGAGTTGCACAGGAGACTGTGAAAAGTGTTCATATGTAGTAAAAACCTGAGAAATCCGTCCGTTTTCGTAATTTGTTATCGAATCGACTTAAAGCCTGATCGTCACAATGGCCGCTCTTCTCTCTGAAACGGTTGTACTTATCGTCTGCAAAGCTATGTCGCGTGCTGCGGTATGCGGAGACACTAAAAGCACCATAGTAGAACACATATGAAGCTTCTGAGTTGATGTAATAGCCAGTAAGAAGTAGTACAATTCAAGTTTTAGGAATCGATTATTGACTTTTTTGCTGGCTTTGGTGCCTTGACCATGAGCTAGGACCTTAGGATTCTGCATGAAATTAGGACTAGCAGCCGAGTTGCATGGGAGAATGTGAAAAGTGTTCCTATGTAGTAAAAACCTGAGAAATCCGTCCGTTTTCGTCATTTGTTATCGAATCGACTTAAAGCCAGATCGTCACATTGGCCGCTCTTCTCTCTGAAATGGTTGTACTTATCGTCTGCAAAGGTATGTCACGTGCTGCGGTTTGCAAAGACACTAAAAGCACCATAGTAGAACACAGATGATGCTTCTAAGTTGATGTAATAGCCGGTAAGAAGTAGTACAATTCAAGTTTTAGGTATCGATTATTGACTTTTCAGCTGGCTTTTGTGCCTTGGACATGAGCTAGGACCTTAAGATTCTGCACGAAAGGAGGACTAGCAGCTGAGTTGCATGGGAGAATGTGAAAAGTGTTCATATGTAGTAAAAACCTGAGAATTCCGTCCGTTTTCGTCATTTGTTATCGAATCGACTTAAAGCCAAATCGTCACATTGGCCGCTCTTCTCTCTGAAACGGTTGTACTTATCGTCTGCAAAGCTATGTCGCTTGCTGCGGTATGTGGTGACACTAAAAGCACCATAGTAGAACATAAATGAAGCTTCGAAGTTGATGTAATAGCCAGTAAGAAGTAGTACAATTCAAGTTTTAGGTATCGATTATTGACCTCTTAGTTGTCTTTAGTGCCTTAGACATGAGTTAGGACCTTGAGATTCTGCATGAAAGGAGGACTAGCAGCCGAGTTGCATGGGAGAATGTGAAAAGTGTTCATATGTAGTAAAAACCTGAGAAATCCGTCCGTTTTCGTCATTTGTTATCGAATCGTCTTAAAGCTAGGTCGTCACATCGGCCGCTCTTCTCTCTGAAACGGTTCTACTTATCGTCTGCAAAGCTATGTCGCGTGCTGCGGTATGTGGCGATACTAATAGCACCATAGTAGAATACAGATGAAGCTTCTAAGTTGTTGTAATAGCCAGTAAGAAGTAGTACAATTCAAGTTTTAGGTATAGATTATTGACTTTTTTGCTGGCTTTGGTGCCTTGGACATGAGCTAGGACCTTGAGATTCTGCATGAAAGGAGGACTAGCAGCCGAGTTGCACGGGAGAATGTGAAAAGTGTTCATATGTAGTAAAAACCTGAGAAATCCGTTCGTTTTCGTCATTTGTTATCGAATCGACTTAAAGCCAGATCGTCACTTTGGCCGCTCTTCTCTCTGAAACGGTTGTACTTATCGACTGCAAAGCTATGACGCGTGCTGCGGTGTGCGGAGACACTAAAAGCACCATAGTAGAACACAGATGAAGCTTCTGAGTTGTGGTAATAGCCAGTAAGAAGTAGTACAATTCAAGTTTTAGGTATCGATTATTGACTTTTTAGTTGTCTTTAGTGCCTTAGACATGAGCTAGAACCTTAAGATTCTGCATGAAAGGAGGACTAGCAGCCAAGTTGCACGGGAGAATGTGAAAAGTGTTCATATATAGTAAAAACCTGAGAAATCCGTCCGTTTTTGTCATTTGTTATCGAATCGACTTAAAACCAGATCGTCACATTGGCCGCTCTTCTCTCTGAGACGGTTGTACTTATCGTCTGCAAGGCTATGACGCGTGCTGCGGTATGTGGAGACACTAAAAGCACCATAGTAGAACACAGATGATGCTTCTAAGTTGATGTAATAGCCAGTAAGAAGTAGTGCAATTCAAGTTTTAGGTATCGATTATTGACTTTTTAGCTGGCTTTGGTGCCTTGGACATGAGCTAGGACCTTAAGATTTTGCATGAAAGGAGGAGTAGCTGCCGAGTTGCACAGGAGAATGTGAAAAGTGTTCATATGTAGTAAAAACCTGAGAAATCCGTCCGTTTTCGTCACGTGTTATGTAATCGACTAAAAACCAGTTCGTCACATTCGCCGCTCTTCTCTCTGAAAAGTTTGTATTTATCGTCTGCAAAGCTATGTCGCGTGCTGTGGTATGCAGGTATCGATTATTGACTTTTTAGCTGGCTTTGGTGCCTTGGACATGAGCTAGGAACTTAAGATTCTGCATGAATGGAGGACTAACAGCCGCGTTGCTCGGGAGAATGTGAAAAGTGTTCATATGTAGTAAAAACCTGAGAAATCCGTCCGTTTTCGTCATTTGTTATCGAATCGACTTAAAGCCTGATCGTCACATTGGCCGCTCTTCTCTCTGAAACGGTTGTACTTATCGTCTGCAAAGCTATGTCGCGTGCTGCGTTATGCGGAGACACAAAAGCACCACAGTAGAACACAGATGAAGCTTCTAAGTAGATGTAATAGCCAGTAAGAAGTAGTACAATTCAAGTTTTAGGTATCGATTATTGACTTTTTAGCTGGCTTTGGTGTCTTGGACATGAGCTAGGACCTTAAGATTCTGCCTGAAAGGAGGACTTGCAGCCGAGTTGCAAGGGAGAATGTGAAAAGTGTTCATAATTAGTAAAATCCTGAGAATTCCGTCCGTTTTCGTCATTTGTTATCGAATCGACTTAAAGCCAGATCGTCACATTGGCCGCTCTTCTCTCTGAACCGGTTGTACTTATCGTCTGCAAAGCTATGTCGCTTGCTGCGGTATGTGGAGACACTAAAAGCACCATAGTAGAACACAGATGAAGCTTCGAAGTTGATGTAATAGCCAGTAAGAAGTAGTACAATTCAAGTTTTAGGTATCGATTATTGACTTTTTAGTTGTCTTTAGTGCCTTAGACATGAGCTAGGACCTTAAGATTCTGCATGAAAGGAGGACTAGCAGCAGAGTTGCATGGGAGAATGTGAAAAGTGTTAATATGTAGTAAAAACCTGAGAAATCCGTCCGTTTTCGTCATTTGTTATCGAATCGACTTAAAGCTAGGACGTCACATTGGCCGCTTTTCTCTCTGAAACAGTTGTACTTATCGTCTGCAAAGCTATGTCGCGTGCTGCGGTATGTGGCGACACTAATAGCACCATAGTAGAATACAGATGAAGCTTCTAAGTTGTTGTAATAGCCAGTAAGAAGTAGTACAATTCAAGTTTTAGGTATCGATTATTGACTTTTTTGCTGGCTTTGGTGCCTTGGACATGAGCTAGGACCTTGAGATTCTGCATGAAAGGAGGACTAGCAGCCGAGTTGCACGGGAGAATGTGAAAAGTGTTCATATGTAGTAAAAACCTGAGAAATCCGTTCGTTTCGTCATTTGTTATCGAATCGACTTAAACCCAGATCGTCACATTGGACGCTCTTCTCTCTGAAACGGTTGTACTTATCGTCTGCAAAGCTATGTCACGTGCTGCGGTATGCGGAGACACTAAAAGCACCATAGTAGAACACAGATGAAGCTTCTGAGTTGATGTAATAGCCAGTAAGAAGTAGTACAATTCAAGTTTTAGGTATCGATTATTGACTTTTCTGCTGGCTTTGGTGCCTTGGACATGAGCTAGGACCTTAGGATTCTGCATGAAAGGAGGACTAGCAGCCGAGTTGCATGGGAGAATGTGAAAAGTGTTCATATGTAGTAAAAACCTGAGAAATCCGTCCGTTTTCGTCATTTGTTATCGAATCGACTTAAAGCCAGATCGTCACATTGGCCGCTCTTCTCTCTGAAACGGTTGTACTTATCGTCTGCAAAGGTATGTCACGTGCTGCGGTTTGCAAAGACACTAAAAGCACCATAGTAGAACACAGATGATGCTTCTAAGTTGATGTAATAGCCGGTAAGAAGTAGTACAATTCAAGTTTTAGGTATCGATTATTGACTTTTTAGCTGGCTTTTGTGCCTTGGACATGAGCTAGGACCTTAAGATTCTGCACGAAAGGAGGACTAGCAGCTGAGTTGCATGGGAGAATGAGAAAAGTGTTCATATGTAGTAAAAACCTGAGAATTCCGTCCGTTTTCGTCATTTGTTATCGAATCGACTTAAAGCCAGATCGTCACATTGGCCGCTCTTCTCTCTAAAACGGTTGTACTTATCGTCTGCAAAGCTATGTCGCTTGCTGCGGTATGTGGTGACACTAAAAGCACCATAGTAGAACATAGATGAAGCTTCGAAGTTGATGTAATAGCCAGTAAGAAGTAGTACAATTCAAGTTTTAGGTATCGATTATTGACTTTTTAGTTGTCTTTAGTGCCTTAGACATGAGCTAGGACCTTAAGATTCTGCATGAAAGGAGGACTAGCAGCCGAGTTGCATGGGAGAATGTGAAAAGTGTTCATATGTAGTAAAAACCTGAGAAATCCGTCCGTTTTCGTCATTTGTTATCGAATCGACTTAAAGCTAGGTCGTCACATTGGCCGCTCTTCTCTCTGAGACGGTTGTACTTATCGTCTGCGAAGCTATGTCGCGTGCTGCGGTATGTGGCGACACTAATAGCACCATAGTAGAATACAGATGAAGCTTCTAAGTTGTTGTAATAGCCAGTAAGAAGTAGTACAATTCAAGTTTTAGGTATCGATTATAGACCTCTTAGTTGTCTTTAGTGCCTTAGACATGAGTTAGGACCTTGAGATTCTGCATGAAAGGAGGACTAGCAGCCGAGTTGCATGGGAGAATGTGAAAAGTGTTCATATGTAGTAAAAACCTGAGAAATCCGTCCGTTTTCGTCATTTGTTATCGAATAGACTTAAAGCGAGGTCGTCACATTGGCCGCTCTTCTCTCTAAAACGGTTCTACTTATCGTCTGCAAAGCTATGTCGCGTGCTGCGGTATGTGGCGATACTAATAGCACCATAGTAGAATACAGATGAAGCTTCTAAGTTGTTGTAATAGCCAGTAAGAAGTAGTACAATTCAAGTTTTAGGTATCGATTATTGACTTTTTTGCTGGCTTTGGTGCCTTGGACATGAGCTAGGACCTTGAGATTCTGCATGAAAGGAGGACTAGCAGCCGAGTTGCATGGGAGAATGTGAAAAGTGTTCATATGTAGTAAAAACCTGAGAAATCCGTCCGTTTTCGTCATTTGTTATCGAATCGACTTAAAGCCAGATCGTCACATTGGCCGCTCTTCTCTCTGAGACGGTTGTACTTATCGTCTGCAAAGCTATGTCGCGTGCTGCGGTGTGCGGAGACACTAAAAGCAACATAGTAGAACACAGATGACGCTTCTAAGTTGATGTAATAGCCAGTAAGAAGTAGTACAATTAGAGTTTTAGTTATAGATTATTGATTTTATACCCTTCTTTGGTGCCTTGCATATGAGCTAGGAACTTAAGATTTTGCATGAAAGGAGGACTAGCAGCCGAGTTGCATGGTAGAATGTGAAAAGTGTTCATATGTAGTAAAAACCTGAGAAATCCGTCCGTTTTCTTCATTTGTTATCGAATCGACTTAAAGCCAGATCGTCACATTGGCCGCTCTTCTCTCTGAAACGGTTGTACTTATCGTCTGCAAAGCTATGACGCGTGCTGCGGTATGTGGAGACACTAAAAGCACCATAGTAGAACACAGATGAAGCTTCTAAAGTGATGTAATTGCCAGTAAGAAGAAGTACAATTCAAGTTTTAGGTATCGATTATTGACTTTTTAGCTGGCTTTGGTGCCTTGGACATGAGCTAGGACCCTAAGATTCTGCATGAAAAGAGGACTAGCAGCCGAGTTGCACAGGAGAATGTGAAAAGTGTTCATATGTAGTAAAAACCTGAGAAATCCGTCCGTTTTCGTCATTTGTTATCGAATCGACTTAAAGCCAGGTCGTCACATTGGCCGCTCTTCTCTCTGAAACGGTTGTACTTATCGTCTGCAAAGCTATGTCGCGTGCTGCGGTATGTGGGGACAGTAAAAGCACCATAGTAGAACACAGATGAAGCTTCTAAGTTGTTGTAGTAGCCAATAAGAAGTAGTACAATTCAAGTTTTAGGTATATCGATTATTGACTTTTTAGCTGGCTTTGGTGCCTTGGACATGAGCTAGGACCTTAAGATTCTGCATGAAAGGAGGACTAGCAGCCGAGTTGCATGGTAGAATGTGAAAAGTGTTCATATGTAGTAAAAACCTGAGAATTCCGTCCGTTTTCGTCATTTGTTATCGAATCGACTTAAAGCCAGATCGTCACATTGGCCGCTCTTCTCTCTGAAACGGTTGTACTTATCGTCTGCAAAGCTATGTCGCTTGCTGCGGTATGTGGTGACACTAAAAGCACCATAGTAGAACATAGATGAAGCTTCGAAGTTGATGTAATAGCCAGTAAGAAGTAGTACAATTCAAGTTTTAGGTATCGATTATTGACTTTTTAGTTGTCTTTAGTGCCTTAGACATGAGCTAGGACCTTAAGATTCTGCATGAAAGGAGGACTAGCAGCCGAGTTGCATGGGAGAATGTGAAAAGTGTTCATATGTAGTAAAAACCTGAGAAATCCGTCCGTTTTCGTCATTTGTTATCGAATCGACTTAAAGCTAGGTCGTCACATTGGCCGCTCTTCTCTCTGAGACGGTTGTACTTATCGTCTGCAAAGCTATGTCGCGTGCTGCGGTATGTGGGGACAGTAAAAGCACCATAGTAGAACACAGATTAAGCTTCTAAGTTGTTGTAGTAGCCAGTAAGAAGTAGTACAATTCAAGTTTTAGGTATATCGATTATTGACTTTTTAGCTGGCTTTGGTGCCTTGGACATGAGTTAGGACCTTGAGATTCTGCATGAAAGGAGGACTAGCAGCCGAGTTGCATGGGAGAATGTGAAAAGTGTTCATATGTAGTAAAAACCTGAGAAATCCGTCCGTTTTCGTCATTTGTTATCGAATCGACTTAAAGCAAGGTCGTCACATTGGCCGCTCTTCTCTCTGAAACGGTTCTACTTATCGTCTGTAAAGCTATGTCGCGTGCTGCGGTATGTGGCGATACTAATAGCACCATAGTAGAATACAGATGAAGCTTCTAAGTTGTTGTAATAGCCAGTAAGAAGTAGTACAATTCAAGTTTTAGGTATCGATTATTGACTTTTTTGCTGGCTTTGGTGCCTTGGACATGAGCTAGGACCTTGAGATTCTGCATGAAAGGAGGACTAGCAGCCGAGTTGCACGGGAGAATGTGAAAAGTGTTCATATGTAGTAAAAACCTGAGAAATCCGTTCGTTTTCGTCATTTGTTATCGAATCGACTTAAAGCCAGATCGTCACTTTGGCCGCTCTTCTCTCTGAAACGGTTCTACTTATCGACTGCAAAGATATGACGCGTGCTGCGGTGTGCGGAGACACTAAAAGCACCATAGTAGAACACAGATGAAGCTTCTGAGTTGATGTAATAGCCAGTAAGAAGTAGTACAATTCAAGTTTTAGGTATATCGATTATTGACTTTTTTGCTGGCTTTGGTGCCTTGGACATGAGCTAGGACCTTGAGATTCTGCATGAAAGGAGGACTAGCAGCCGAGTTGCATGGGAGAATGTGAAAAGTGTTCATATGTAGTAAAAACCTGAGAAATCCGTCCGTTTTCGTAATTTGTTATCGAATCGACTTAAAACCAGATCGTCACATTGGCCGCTCTTCTCTCTGAAACGGTTGTACTTATCGTCTGCAAGGCTATGACGCGTGCTGCGGTATGTGGAGACACTAAAAGCACCATAGTAGAACAGATGAAGCTTCTAAGTTGATGTAATTGCCAGTAAGAAGTAGTACAATTCAAGTTTTAGGTATCGATTATTGACTTTTGAGCTGGCTTTTGTGCCTTGGACATGAGCTAGGACCCTAAGATTCTGCATGAAAAGAGGACTAGCAGCCGAGTTGCACAGGAGAATGTGAAAAGTGTTCATATGTAGTAAAAACCTGAGAAATCCGTCCGTTTTCGTCATTTGTTATCGAATCGACTTAAAGCCAGGTCGTCACATTGGCCGCTCTTCTCTCTGAAACGGTTGTACTTATCGTCTGCAAAGCTATGTCGCGTGCTGCGGTATGTGGGGACAGTAAAAGCACCATAGTAGAACACAGATGAAGCTTCTAAGTTGTTGTAGTAGCCAATAAGAAGTAGTACAATTCAAGTTTTAGGTATATCGATTATTGACTTTTTAGCTGGCTTTGGTGCCTTGGACATGAGCTAGGACCTTAAGATTCTGCATGAAAGGAGGACTAGCAGCCGAGTTGCATGGTAGAATGTGAAAAGTGTTCATATGTAGTAAAAACCTGAGAATTCCGTCCGTTTTCGTCATTTGTTATCGAATCGACTTAAAGCCAGATCGTCACATTGGCCGCTCTTCTCTCTGAAACGGTTGTACTTATCGTCTGCAAAGCTATGTCGCTTGCTGCGGTATGTGGTGACACTAAAAGCACCATAGTAGAACATAGATGAAGCTTCGAAGTTGATGTAATAGCCAGTAAGAAGTAGTACAATTCAAGTTTTAGGTATCGATTATTGACTTTTTAGTTGTCTTTAGTGCCTTAGACATGAGCTAGGACCTTAAGATTCTGCATGAAAGGAGGACTAGCAGCCGAGTTGCATGGGAGAATGTGAAAAGTGTTCATATGTAGTAAAAACCTGAGAAATCCGTCCGTTTTCGTCATTTGTTATCGAATCGACTTAAAGCTAGGTCGTCACATTGGCCGCCCTTCTCTCTGAGACGGTTGTACTTATCGTCTGCAAAGCTATGTCGCGTGCTGCGGTATGTGGGGACAGTAAAAGCACCATAGTAGAACACAGATTAAGCTTCTAAGTTGTTGTAGTAGCCAGTAAGAAGTAGTACAATTCAAGTTTTAGGTATATCGATTATTGACTTTTTAGCTGGCTTTGGTGCCTTGGACATGAGTTAGGACCTTGAGATTCTGCATGAAAGGAGGACTAGCAGCCGAGTTGCATGGGAGAATGTGAAAAGTGTTCATATGTAGTAAAAACCTGAGAAATCCGTCCGTTTTCGTCATTTGTTATCGAATCGACTTAAAGCAAGGTCGTCACATTGGCCGCTCTTCTCTCTGAAACGGTTCTACTTATCGTCTGCAAAGCTATGTCGCGTGCTGCGGTATGTGGCGATACTAATAGCACCATAGTAGAATACAGATGAAGCTTCTAAGTTGTTGTAATAGCCAGTAAGAAGTAGTACAATTCAAGTTTTAGGTATCGATTATTGACTTTTTTGCTGGCTTTGGTGCCTTGGACATGAGCTAGGACCTTGAGATTCTGCATGAAAGGAGGACTAGCAGCCGAGTTGCACGGGAGAATGTGAAAAGTGTTCATATTTAGTAAAAACCTGAGAAATCCGTTCGTTTTCGTCATTTGTTATCGAATCGACTTAAAGCCAGATCGTCACTTTGGCCGCTCTTCTCTCTGAAACGGTTCTACTTATCGACTGCAAAGATATGACGCGTGCTGCGGTGTGCGGAGACACTAAAAGCACCATAGTAGAACACAGATGAAGCTTCTGAGTTGATGTAATAGCCAGTAAGAAGTAGTACAATTCAAGTTTTAGGTATCGATTATTGACTTTTTTGCTGGCTTTGGTGCCTTGGACATGAGCTAGGACCTTGAGATTCTGCATGAAAGGAGGACTAGCAGCCGAGTTGCATGGGAGAATGTGAAAAGTGTTCATATGTAGTAAAAACCTGAGAAATCCGTCCGTTTTCGTCATTTGTTATCGAATCGACTTAAAGCCAGATCGTCACATTGGCCGCTCTTCTCTCTAAAACGGTTGTACTTATCGTCTGCAAAGCTATGTCGCGTGCTGCGGTTTGCAATGACACTAAAAGCACCATAGTAGAACACAGATTATGCTTCTAAGTTGATGTAATAGCCAGTAAGAAGTAGTGCAATTCAAGTTTTAGGTATCGATTATTGACTTTTTAGCTGGCTTTGGTGCCTTGGACATGAGCTAGGACCTTAAGATTTTGCATGAAAGGAGGAGTAGCTGCCGAGTTGCACAGGAGAATGTGAAAAGTGTTCATATGTAGTAAAAACCTGAGAAATCCGTCCGTTTTCGTCACGTGTTATCTAATCGACTAAAAACCAGTTCGTCACATTGGCCGCTCTTCTCTCTGAAAAGTTTGTATTTATCGTCTGCAAAGCTATGTCGCGTGCTGTGGTATGCAGGTATCGATTATTGACTTTTTAGCTGGCTTTGGTGCCTTGGACATGAGCTAGGAACTTAAGATTCTGCATGAAAAGAGGACTAACAGCCGCGTTGCTCGGGAGAATGTGAAAAGTGTTCATACGTAGTAAAAACCTGAGAAATCCGTCCGTTTTCGTCATTTGTTATCGAATCGACTTAAAGTCTGATCGTCACATTGGCCGCTCTTCTCTCTGAAACGGTTGTACTTATCGTCTGCAAAGCTATGTCGCGTGCTGCGTTATGGGGAGACACAAAAGCACCACAGTAGAACACAGATGAAGCTTCTAAGTTGATGTAATAGCCAGTAAGATGTAGTACAATTCAAGTTTTAGGTATCGATTATTGACTTTTTAGCTGGCTTTGGTGCCTTGGACATGAGCTAGGACCTTAAGATTCTGCCTGAAAGGAGGACTTGCAGCCGAGTTGCAAGGGAGAATGTGAAAAGTGTTCATAATTAGTAAAATCCTGAGAATTCCGTCCGTTTTCCTCATTTGTTATCGAATCGACTTAAAGCCAGATCGTCACAATGGCCGCTCTTCTCTCTGAACCGGTTGCACTTATCGTCTGCAAAGCTATGTCGCTTGCTGCGGTATGTGGAGACACTAAAAGTACCATAGTAGAACACAGATGAAGCTTCGAAGTTGATGTAATAGCCAGTAAGAAGTAGTACAATTCAAGTTTTAGGTATCGATTATTGACTTTTTAGTTGTCTTTAGTGCCTTAGACATGAGCTAGGACCTTAAGATTCTGCATGAAAGGAGGACTAGCAGCAGAGTTGCATGGGAGAATGTGAAAAGTGTTCATATGTAGTAAAAACCTGAGAAATCCGTCCGTTTTCGTCATTTGTTATCGAATCGACTTAAAGCCAGGTCGTCACATTGGCCGCTCTTCTCTCTGAAACGGTTGTACTTATCGTCTGCAAAGCTATGTCGCGTGCTGCGGTATGTGGGGACAGTAAAAGCACCATAGTAGAACACAGATGAAGCTTCTAAGTTGTTGTAGTAGCCAATAAGAAGTAGTACAATTCAAGTTTTAGGTATATCGATTATTGACTTTTTAGCTGGCTTTGGTGCCTTGGACATGAGCTAGGACCTTAAGATTCTGCATGAAAGGAGGACTAGCAGCCGAGTTGCATGGGAGAATGTGAAAAGTGTTCATATGTAGTAAAAACCTGAGAATTCCGTCCGTTTTCGTCATTTGTTATCGAATCGACTTAAAGCCAGATCGTCACATTGGCCGCTCTTCTCTCTGAAACGGTTGTACTTATCGTCTGCAAAGCTATGTCGCTTGCTGCGGTATGTGGTAACACTAAAAGCACCATAGTAGAACATAGATGAAGCTTCGAAGTTGATGTAATAGCCAGTAAGAAGTAGTACAATTCAAGTTTTAGGTATCGATTATTGACTTTTTAGTTGTCTTTAGTGCCTTAGACATGAGCTAGGACCTTAAGATTCTGCATGAAAGGAGGACTAGCAGCCGAGTTGCATGGGAGAATGTGAAAAGTGTTCATATGTAGTAAAAACCTGAGAAATCCGTCCGTTTTCGTCATTTGTTATCGAATCGACTTAAAGCTAGGTCGTCACATTGGCCGCTCTTCTCTCTGAGACGGTTGTACTTATCGTCTGCAAAGCTATGTCGCGTGCTGCGGTATGTGGCGACACTAATAGCACCATAGTAGAATACAGATGAAGCTTCTAAGTTGTTGTAATAGCCAGTAAGAAGTAGTACAATTCAAGTTTTAGGTATCGATTATTGACCTCTTAGTTGTCTTTAGTGCCTTAGACATGAGTTAGGACCTTGAGATTCTGCATGAAAGGAGGACTAGCAGCCGAGTTGCATGGGAGAATGTGAAAAGTGTTCATATGTAGTAAAAACCTGAGAAATCCGTCCGTTTTCGTCATTTGTTATCGAATCGACTTAAAGCTAGGTCGTCACATTGGCCGCTCTTCTCTCTGAAACGGTTCTACTTATCGTCTGCAAAGCTATGTCGCGTGCTGCGGTATGTGGCGATACTAATAGCACCATAGTAGAATACAGATGAAGCTTCTAAGTTGTTGTAATAGCCAGTAAGAAGTAGTACAATTCAAGTTTTAGGTATCGATTATTGACTTTTTTGCTGGCTTTGGTGCCTTGGACATGAGCTAGGACCTTGAGATTCTGCATGAAAGGAGGACTAGCAGCCGAGTTGCACGGGAGAATGTGAAAAGTGTTCATACGTAGTAAAAACCTGAGAAATCCGTCCGTTTTCGTCATTTGTTATCGAATCGACTTAAAGCCAGATCGTCACTTTGGCCGCTCTTCTCTCTGAAACGGTTGTACTTATCGACTGCAAAGCTATGACGCGTGCTGCGGTGTGCGGAGACACTAAAAGCACCATAGTAGAACACAGATGAAGCTTCTGAGTTGATGTAATAGCCAGTAAGAAGTAGTACAATTCAAGTTTTAGGTATCGATTATTGACTTTTTTGCTGGCTTTGGTGCCTTGGACATGAGCTAGGACCTTGAGATTCTGCATGAAAGGAGGACTAGCAGCCGAGTTGCATGGGAGAATGTGAAAAGTGTTCATATGTAGTAAAAACCTGAGAAATCCGTCCGTTTTCGTAATTTGTTATCGAATCGACTTAAAACCAGATCGTCACATTGGCCGCTCTTCTCTCTGAAACGGTTGTACTTATCGTCTGCAAGGCTATGACGCGTGCTGCGGTATGTGGAGACACTAAAAGCACCATAGTAGAACAGATGAAGCTTCTAAGTTGATGTAATTGCCAGTAAGAAGTAGTACAATTCAAGTTTTAGGTATCGATTATTGACTTTTGAGCTGGCTTTTGTGCCTTGGACATGAGCTAGGACCTTAAGATTCTGCATGAAAGGAGGACTAGCAGCCGAGTTGCATGGGAGAGTGTGAAAAGTGTTCATATATAGTAAAAACCTGAGAAATCCGTCCGTTTTCGTCATTTGTTATCGAATCGACTTAAAGCCAGATCGTCACATTGGCCGCTCTTCTCTCTAAAACGGTTGTACTTATCGTCTGCAAAGCTATGTCGCGTGCTGCGGTTTGCAATGACACTAAAAGCACCATAGTAGAACACAGATTATGCTTCTAAGTTGATGTAATAGCCAGTAAGAAGTAGTGCAATTCAAGTTTTAGGTATCGATTATTGACTTTTTAGCTGGCTTTGGTGCCTTGGACATGAGCTAGGACCTTAAGATTTTGCATGAAAGGAGGAGTAGCTGCCGAGTTGCACAGGAGAATGTGAAAAGTGTTCATATGTAGTAAAAACCTGAGAAATCCGTCCGTTTTCGTCACGTGTTATCTAATCGACTAAAAACCAGTTCGTCACATTCTCCTCTCTTCTCTCTGAAAAGTTTGTATTTATCGTCTGCAAAGCTATGTCGCGTGCTGTGGTATGCAGGTATCGATTATTGACTTTTTAGCTGGCTTTGGTGCCTTGGACATGAGCTAGGACCTTAGGATTCTGCATGAAAGGAGGACTTGCAGCCGAGTTGCAAGGGAGAATGTGAAAAGTGTTCATAATTAGTAAAATCCTGAGAATTGCGTCCGTTTTCCTCATTTGTTATCGAATCGACTTAAAGCCAGATCGTCACATTGGCCGCTCTTCTCTCTGAACCGGTTGTACTTATCGTCTGCAAAGCTATGTCGCTTGCTGCGGTATGTGGAGACACTAAAAGCACCATAGTAGAACACAGATGAAGCTTCGAAGTTGATGTAATAGCCAGTAAGAAGTAGTACAATTCAAGTTTTAGGTATCGATTATTGACTTTTTAGTTGTCTTTAGTGCCTTAGACATGAGCTAGGACCTTAAGATTCTGCATGAAAGGAGGACTAGCAGCAGAGTTGCATGGGAGAATGTGAAAAGTGTTCATATGTAGTAAAAACCTGAGAATTGCGTCCGTTTTCCTCATTTGTTATCGAATCGACTTAAAGCCAGATCGTCACATTGGCCGCTCTTCTCTCTAAAACGGTTGTACTTATCGTCTGCAAAGCTATGTCGCGTGCTGCGGTTTGCAATGACACTAAAAGCACCATAGTAGAACACAGATTATGCTTCTAAGTTGATGTAATAGCCAGTAAGAAGTAGTGCAATTCAAGTTTTAGGTATCGATTATTGACTTTTTAGCTGGCTTTGGTGCCTTGGACATGAGCTAGGACCTTAAGATTTTGCATGAAAGGAGGAGTAGCTGCCGAGTTGCACAGGAGAATGTGAAAAGTGTTCATATGTAGTAAAAACCTGAGAAATCCGTCCGTTTTCGTCACGTGTTATCTAATCGACTAAAAACCAGTTCGTCACATTGGCCGCTCTTCTCTCTGAAAAGTTTGTATTTATCGTCTGCAAAGCTATGTCGCGTGCTGTGGTATGCAGGTATCGATTATTGACTTTTTAGCTGGCTTTGGTGCCTTGGACATGAGCTAGGAACTTAAGATTCTGCATGAAAAGAGGACTAACAGCCGCGTTGCTCGGGAGAATGTGAAAAGTGTTCATACGTAGTAAAAACCTGAGAAATCCGTCCGTTTTCGTCATTTGTTATCGAATCGACTTAAAGTCTGATCGTCACATTGGCCGCTCTTCTCTCTGAAACGGTTGTACTTATCGTCTGCAAAGCTATGTCGCGTGCTGCGTTATGGGGAGACACAAAAGCACCACAGTAGAACACAGATGAAGCTTCTAAGTTGATGTAATAGCCAGTAAGATGTAGTACAATTCAAGTTTTAGGTATCGATTATTGACTTTTTAGCTGGCTTTGGTGCCTTGGACATGAGCTAGGACCTTAAGATTCTGCCTGAAAGGAGGACTTGCAGCCGAGTTGCAAGGGAGAATGTGAAAAGTGTTCATAATTAGTAAAATCCTGAGAATTCCGTCCGTTTTCCTCATTTGTTATCGAATCGACTTAAAGCCAGATCGTCACAATGGCCGCTCTTCTCTCTGAACCGGTTGCACTTATCGTCTGCAAAGCTATGTCGCTTGCTGCGGTATGTGGAGACACTAAAAGTACCATAGTAGAACACAGATGAAGCTTCGAAGTTGATGTAATAGCCAGTAAGAAGTAGTACAATTCAAGTTTTAGGTATCGATTATTGACTTTTTAGTTGTCTTTAGTGCCTTAGACATGAGCTAGGACCTTAAGATTCTGCATGAAAGGAGGACTAGCAGCAGAGTTGCATGGGAGAATGTGAAAAGTGTTCATATGTAGTAAAAACCTGAGAAATCCGTCCGTTTTCGTCATTTGTTATCGAATCGACTTAAAGCCAGGTCGTCACATTGGCCGCTCTTCTCTCTGAAACGGTTGTACTTATCGTCTGCAAAGCTATGTCGCGTGCTGCGGTATGTGGGGACAGTAAAAGCACCATAGTAGAACACAGATGAAGCTTCTAAGTTGTTGTAGTAGCCAATAAGAAGTAGTACAATTCAAGTTTTAGGTATATCGATTATTGACTTTTTAGCTGGCTTTGGTGCCTTGGACATGAGCTAGGACCTTAAGATTCTGCATGAAAGGAGGACTAGCAGCCGAGTTGCATGGGAGAATGTGAAAAGTGTTCATATGTAGTAAAAACCTGAGAATTCCGTCCGTTTTCGTCATTTGTTATCGAATCGACTTAAAGCCAGATCGTCACATTGGCCGCTCTTCTCTCTGAAACGGTTGTACTTATCGTCTGCAAAGCTATGTCGCTTGCTGCGGTATGTGGTAACACTAAAAGCACCATAGTAGAACATAGATGAAGCTTCGAAGTTGATGTAATAGCCAGTAAGAAGTAGTACAATTCAAGTTTTAGGTATCGATTATTGACTTTTTAGTTGTCTTTAGTGCCTTAGACATGAGCTAGGACCTTAAGATTCTGCATGAAAGGAGGACTTGCAGCCGAGTTGCAAGGGAGAATGTGAAAAGTGTTCATAATTAGTAAAATCCTGAGAATTGCGTCCGTTTTCCTCATTTGTTATCGAATCGACTTAAAGCCAGATCGTCACATTGGCCGCTCTTCTCTCTGAACCGGTTGTACTTATCGTCTGCAAAGCTATGTCGCTTGCTGCGGTATGTGGAGACACTAAAAGCACCATAGTAGAACACAGATGAAGCTTCGAAGTTGATGTAATAGCCAGTAAGAAGTAGTACAATTCAAGTTTTAGGTATCGATTATTGACTTTTTAGTTGTCTTTAGTGCCTTAGACATGAGCTAGGACCTTAAGATTCTGCATGAAAGGAGGACTAGCAGCAGAGTTGCATGGGAGAATGTGAAAAGTGTTCATATGTAGTAAAAACCTGAGAATTGCGTCCGTTTTCCTCATTTGTTATCGAATCGACTTAAAGCCAGATCGTCACATTGGCCGCTCTTCTCTCTAAAACGGTTGTACTTATCGTCTGCAAAGCTATGTCGCGTGCTGCGGTTTGCAATGACACTAAAAGCACCATAGTAGAACACAGATTATGCTTCTAAGTTGATGTAATAGCCAGTAAGAAGTAGTGCAATTCAAGTTTTAGGTATCGATTATTGACTTTTTAGCTGGCTTTGGTGCCTTGGACATGAGCTAGGACCTTAAGATTTTGCATGAAAGGAGGAGTAGCTGCCGAGTTGCACAGGAGAATGTGAAAAGTGTTCATATGTAGTAAAAACCTGAGAAATCCGTCCGTTTTCGTCACGTGTTATCTAATCGACTAAAAACCAGTTCGTCACATTGGCCGCTCTTCTCTCTGAAAAGTTTGTATTTATCGTCTGCAAAGCTATGTCGCGTGCTGTGGTATGCAGGTATCGATTATTGACTTTTTAGCTGGCTTTGGTGCCTTGGACATGAGCTAGGAACTTAAGATTCTGCATGAAAAGAGGACTAACAGCCGCGTTGCTCGGGAGAATGTGAAAAGTGTTCATACGTAGTAAAAACCTGAGAAATCCGTCCGTTTTCGTCATTTGTTATCGAATCGACTTAAAGTCTGATCGTCACATTGGCCGCTCTTCTCTCTGAAACGGTTGTACTTATCGTCTGCAAAGCTATGTCGCGTGCTGCGTTATGGGGAGACACAAAAGCACCACAGTAGAACACAGATGAAGCTTCTAAGTTGATGTAATAGCCAGTAAGATGTAGTACAATTCAAGTTTTAGGTATCGATTATTGACTTTTTAGCTGGCTTTGGTGCCTTGGACATGAGCTAGGACCTTAAGATTCTGCCTGAAAGGAGGACTTGCAGCCGAGTTGCAAGGGAGAATGTGAAAAGTGTTCATAATTAGTAAAATCCTGAGAATTCCGTCCGTTTTCCTCATTTGTTATCGAATCGACTTAAAGCCAGATCGTCACAATGGCCGCTCTTCTCTCTGAACCGGTTGCACTTATCGTCTGCAAAGCTATGTCGCTTGCTGCGGTATGTGGAGACACTAAAAGTACCATAGTAGAACACAGATGAAGCTTCGAAGTTGATGTAATAGCCAGTAAGAAGTAGTACAATTCAAGTTTTAGGTATCGATTATTGACTTTTTAGTTGTCTTTAGTGCCTTAGACATGAGCTAGGACCTTAAGATTCTGCATGAAAGGAGGACTAGCAGCAGAGTTGCATGGGAGAATGTGAAAAGTGTTCATATGTAGTAAAAACCTGAGAAATCCGTCCGTTTTCGTCATTTGTTATCGAATCGACTTAAAGCCAGGTCGTCACATTGGCCGCTCTTCTCTCTGAAACGGTTGTACTTATCGTCTGCAAAGCTATGTCGCGTGCTGCGGTATGTGGGGACAGTAAAAGCACCATAGTAGAACACAGATGAAGCTTCTAAGTTGTTGTAGTAGCCAATAAGAAGTAGTACAATTCAAGTTTTAGGTATATCGATTATTGACTTTTTAGCTGGCTTTGGTGCCTTGGACATGAGCTAGGACCTTAAGATTCTGCATGAAAGGAGGACTAGCAGCCGAGTTGCATGGGAGAATGTGAAAAGTGTTCATATGTAGTAAAAACCTGAGAATTCCGTCCGTTTTCGTCATTTGTTATCGAATCGACTTAAAGCCAGATCGTCACATTGGCCGCTCTTCTCTCTGAAACGGTTGTACTTATCGTCTGCAAAGCTATGTCGCTTGCTGCGGTATGTGGTAACACTAAAAGCACCATAGTAGAACATAGATGAAGCTTCGAAGTTGATGTAATAGCCAGTAAGAAGTAGTACAATTCAAGTTTTAGGTATCGATTATTGACTTTTTAGTTGTCTTTAGTGCCTTAGACATGAGCTAGGACCTTAAGATTCTGCATGAAAGGAGGACTAGCAGCCGAGTTGCATGGGAGAATGTGAAAAGTGTTCATATGTAGTAAAAACCTGAGAAATCCGTCCGTTTTCGTCATTTGTTATCGAATCGACTTAAAGCTAGGTCGTCACATTGGCCGCTCTTCTCTCTGAGACGGTTGTACTTATCGTCTGCAAAGCTATGTCGCGTGCTGCGGTATGTGGCGACACTAATAGCACCATAGTAGAATACAGATGAAGCTTCTAAGTTGTTGTAATAGCCAGTAAGAAGTAGTACAATTCAAGTTTTAGGTATCGATTATTGACCTCTTAGTTGTCTTTAGTGCCTTAGACATGAGTTAGGACCTTGAGATTCTGCATGAAAGGAGGACTAGCAGCCGAGTTGCATGGGAGAATGTGAAAAGTGTTCATATGTAGTAAAAACCTGAGAAATCCGTCCGTTTTCGTCATTTGTTATCGAATCGACTTAAAGCTAGGTCGTCACATTGGCCGCTCTTCTCTCTGAAACGGTTCTACTTATCGTCTGCAAAGCTATGTCGCGTGCTGCGGTATGTGGCGATACTAATAGCACCATAGTAGAATACAGATGAAGCTTCTAAGTTGTTGTAATAGCCAGTAAGAAGTAGTACAATTCAAGTTTTAGGTATCGATTATTGACTTTTTTGCTGGCTTTGGTGCCTTGGACATGAGCTAGGACCTTGAGATTCTGCATGAAAGGAGGACTAGCAGCCGAGTTGCACGGGAGAATGTGAAAAGTGTTCATACGTAGTAAAAACCTGAGAAATCCGTCCGTTTTCGTCATTTGTTATCGAATCGACTTAAAGCCAGATCGTCACTTTGGCCGCTCTTCTCTCTGAAACGGTTGTACTTATCGACTGCAAAGCTATGACGCGTGCTGCGGTGTGCGGAGACACTAAAAGCACCATAGTAGAACACAGATGAAGCTTCTGAGTTGATGTAATAGCCAGTAAGAAGTAGTACAATTCAAGTTTTAGGTATCGATTATTGACTTTTTTGCTGGCTTTGGTGCCTTGGACATGAGCTAGGACCTTGAGATTCTGCATGAAAGGAGGACTAGCAGCCGAGTTGCATGGGAGAATGTGAAAAGTGTTCATATGTAGTAAAAACCTGAGAAATCCGTCCGTTTTCGTAATTTGTTATCGAATCGACTTAAAACCAGATCGTCACATTGGCCGCTCTTCTCTCTGAAACGGTTGTACTTATCGTCTGCAAGGCTATGACGCGTGCTGCGGTATGTGGAGACACTAAAAGCACCATAGTAGAACAGATGAAGCTTCTAAGTTGATGTAATTGCCAGTAAGAAGTAGTACAATTCAAGTTTTAGGTATCGATTATTGACTTTTGAGCTGGCTTTTGTGCCTTGGACATGAGCTAGGACCTTAAGATTCTGCATGAAAGGAGGACTAGCAGCCGAGTTGCATGGGAGAGTGTGAAAAGTGTTCATATATAGTAAAAACCTGAGAAATCCGTCCGTTTTCGTCATTTGTTATCGAATCGACTTAAAGCCAGATCGTCACATTGGCCGCTCTTCTCTCTAAAACGGTTGTACTTATCGTCTGCAAAGCTATGTCGCGTGCTGCGGTTTGCAATGACACTAAAAGCACCATAGTAGAACACAGATTATGCTTCTAAGTTGATGTAATAGCCAGTAAGAAGTAGTGCAATTCAAGTTTTAGGTATCGATTATTGACTTTTTAGCTGGCTTTGGTGCCTTGGACATGAGCTAGGACCTTAAGATTTTGCATGAAAGGAGGAGTAGCTGCCGAGTTGCACAGGAGAATGTGAAAAGTGTTCATATGTAGTAAAAACCTGAGAAATCCGTCCGTTTTCGTCACGTGTTATCTAATCGACTAAAAACCAGTTCGTCACATTCTCCTCTCTTCTCTCTGAAAAGTTTGTATTTATCGTCTGCAAAGCTATGTCGCGTGCTGTGGTATGCAGGTATCGATTATTGACTTTTTTGCTGGCTTTGGTGCCTTGGACATGAGCTAGGACCTTAGGATTCTGCATGAAAGGAGGACTTGCAGCCGAGTTGCAAGGGAGAATGTGAAAAGTGTTCATAATTAGTAAAATCCTGAGAATTGCGTCCGTTTTCCTCATTTGTTATCGAGTCGACTTAAAGCCAGATCGTCACATTGGCCGCTCTTCTCTCTGAACCGGTTGTACTTATCGTCTGCAAAGCTATGTCGCTTGCTGCGGTATGTGGAGACACTAAAAGCACCATAGTAGAACACAGATGAAGCTTCGAAGTTGATGTAATAGCCAGTAAGAAGTAGTACAATTCAAGTTTTAGGTATCGATTATTGACTTTTTAGTTGTCTTTAGTGCCTTAGACATGAGCTAGGACCTTAAGATTCTGCATGAAAGGAGGACTAGCAGCAGAGTTGCATGGGAGAATGTGAAAAGTGTTCATATGTAGTAAAAACCTGAGAAATCCGTCCGTTTTCGTCATTTGTTATTGAATCGACTTAAAGCTAGGACGTCACATTGGCCGCTTTTCTCTCTGAAACAGTTGTACTTATCGTCTGCAAAGCTATGTCGCGTGCTGCGGTATGTGGCGACACTAATACAACCATAGTAGAATACAGATGAAGCTTCTAAGTTGTTGTAATAGCCAGTAAGAAGTAGTACAATTCAAGTTTTAGGTATCGATTATTGACTTTTTTGCTGGCTTTGGTGCCTTGGACATGAGCTAGGACCTTAGGATTCTGCATGAAAGGAGGACTAGCAGCCGAGCTGCATGGGAGAATGTGAAAAGTGTTCATATGTAGTAAAAACCTGAGAAATCCGTCCGTATTCGTCATTTGTTATCGAATCGACTTAAAGCCAGATCGTCACATTGGCGCTCTTCTCTCTGAAACGGTTGTACTTATCGTCTGCAAAGCTATGACGCGTGCTGCGGTATGTGGAGACACTAGAAGCACCATAGTAGAACACAGATGAAGCTTCTAAGTTGTTGTAGTAGCCAGTAAGAAGTAGTACTATTCAATTTTTAGGTATATCGATTATTGACTTTTTAGCTGGCTTTGGTGCCTTGGACATGAGCTAGGACCTTAAGATTCTGCATGAAAGGAGGACTAGCAGCCGAGTTGCATGGGAGAATGGGAAAAGTGTTCATATGTAGTAAAAACCTGAGAATTCCGTCCGTTTGCGTCATTTGTTATCGAATCGACTTAAAGCCAGATCGTCACATTGGCCGCTCTTCTCTCTGAAACGGTTGTGCTTATCGTCTGCAAAGCTATGTCGCGTGCTGCGGTTTGCAAAGACACTAAAAGCACCATAGTAGAACACAGATGATGCTTCTAAGTTGATGTAATAGCCAGTAAGAAGTAGTACAATTCAAGTTTTAGGTATCGATTATTGACTTTTTTGCTGGCTTTGGTGCCTTGGACATGAGCTAGGACCTTGAGATTCTGCATGAAAGGAGGACTAGCAGCCGAGTTGCATGGGAGAATGTGAAAAGTGTTCATATGTAGTAAAAACCTGAGAAATCCGTCCGTTTTCGTCATTTGTTATCGAATCGACTTAAAGCCAGATCGTCACATTGGCGCTCTTCTCTCTGAAACGGTTGTACTTATCGTCTGCAAAGCTATGACGCGTGCTGCGGTATGTGGAGACACTAAAAGCACCATAGTGGAACACAGATGAAGCTTCTAAGTTGATGTAATTGCCAGTAAGAAGTAGTACAATTCAAGTTTTAGGTATATCGATTATTGACTTTTTAGCTGGCTTTGGTGCCTTGGACATGACCTAGGACCTTAAGATTCTGCATGAAAGGAGGACTAGCAGCCGAGTTGCATGGGAGAATGTGAAAAGTGTTCATATGTAGTAAAAACCTGAGAAATCCGTCCCTTTTCGTCATTTGTTATCGAATCGACTTAAAGCTAGGTCGTCACATTGGCCGCTCTTCTCTCTGAGACGGTTGTACTTATCGTCTGCAAAGCTATGTCGCGTGCTGCGGTATGTGGCGACACTAATAGCACCATAGTAGAATACAGATGAAGCTTCTAAGTTGTTGTAATAGCCAGTAAGAAGTAGTACAATTCAAGTTTTAGGTATCGATTATTGACCTCTTAGTTGTCTTTAGTGCCTTAGACATGAGTTAGGACCTTGAGATTCTGCATGAAAGGAGGACTAGCAGCCGAGTGTCATGGGAGAATGTGAAAAGTGTTCATATGTAGTAAAAACCTGAGAAATCCGTCCGTTTTCGTCATTTGTTATCGAATCGACTTAAAGCTAGGTCGTCACATTGGCCGCTCTTCTCTCTGAAACGGTTCTACTTATCGTCTGCAAAGCTATGTCGCGTGCTGCGGTATGTGGCGATACTAATAGCACCATAGTAGAGTACAGATGAAGCTTCTAAGTTGTTGTAATAGCCAGTAAGAAGTAGTACAATTCAAGGTTTAGGTATCGATTATTGACTTTTTTGCTGGCTTTGGTGCCTTGGACATGAGCTAGGACCTTGAGATTCTGCATGAAAGGAGGACTAGCAGCCGAGTTGCACGGGAGAATGTGAAAAGTGTTCATATGTAGTAAAAACCTGAGAAATCCGTTCGTTTTCGTCATTTGTTATCGAATCGACTTAAAGCCAGATCGTCACTTTGGCCGCTCTTCTCTCTGAAACGGTTGTACTTATCGACTGCAAAGCTATGACGCGTGCTGCGGTGTGCGGAGACACTAAAAGCACCATAGTAGAACACAGATGAAGCTTCTGAGTTGATGTAATAGCCAGTAAGAAGTAGTACAATTCAAGTTTTAGGTATCGATTATTGACTTTTTTGCTGGCTTTGGTGCCTTGGACATGAGCTAGGACCTTGAGATTCTGCATGAAAGGAGGACTAGCAGACGAGTTGCATGGGAGAATGTGAAAAGTGTTCATATGTAGTAAAAACCTGAGAAATCCGTCCGTTTTCGTCATTTGTTATCGAATCGACTTAGAACCAGATCGTCACATTGGCCGCTCTTCTCTCTGAAACGGTTGTACTTATCGTCTGCAAGGCTATGACGCGTGCTGCGGTAAGTGGAGACACTAAAAGCACCATAGTAGAACAGATGAAGCTTCTAAGTTGATGTAATTGCCAGTAAGAAGTAGTACAATTCAAGTTTTAGGTATCGATTATTGACTTTTGAGCTGGCTTTTGTGCCTTGGACATGAGCTAGGACCTTAAGATTCTGCATGAAAGGAGGACTAGCAGCCGAGTTGCATGGGAGAGTGTGAAAAGTGTTCATATATAGTAAAAACCTGAGAAATCCGTCCGTTTTCGTCATTTGTTATCGAATCGACTTAAAGCCAGATCGTCACATTGGCCGCTCTTCTCTCTAAAACGGTTGTACTTATCGTCTGCAAAGCTATGTCGCGTGCTGCGGTTTGCAATGACACTAAAGATACCATAGTAGAACACAGATGATGCTTCTAAGTTGATGTAATAGCCAGTAAGAAGTAGTGCAATTCAAGTTTTAGGTATCGATTATTGACTTTTTAGCTGGCTTTGGTGCCTTGGACATGAGCTAGGACCTTAAGATTTTGCATGAAAGGAGGAGTAGCTGCCGAGTTGCACAGGAGAATGTGAAAAGTGTTCATATGTAGTAAAAACCTGAGAAATCCGTCCGTTTTCGTCACGTGTTATCTAATCGACTAAAAACCAGTTCGTCACATTGGCCGCTCTTCTCTCTGAAAAGTTTGTATTTATCGTCTGCAAAGCGATGTTGCGTGCTGTGGTATGCATGTATCGATTATTGACTTTTTAGCTGGCTTTGGTGCCTTGGACATGGGTTAGGAACTTAAGATTCTGCATGAAAGGAGGACTAACAGCCGCGTTGCTCGGGAGAATGTGAAAAGTGTTCATATGTAGTAAAAACCTGAGAAAACCGTCCGTTTTCGTCATTTGTTATCGAATCGACTTAAAGCCTGATCGTCACATTGGCCGCTCTTCTCTCTGAAACGGTTGCACTTATCGTCTGCAAAGCTATGTCGCGTGCTGCGTTATGCGGAGACACAAAAGCACCACAGTAGAACACAGATGAAGCTTCTAAGTTGATGTAATAGCCAGTAAGAAGTAGTACAATTCAGGTTTTAGGTATCGATTATTGACTTTTTAGCTGGCTTTGGTGCCTTGGACATGAGCTAGGACCTTAAGATTCTGCCTGAAAGGAGGACTTGCAGCCGAGTTGCAAGGGAGAATGTGAAAAGTGTTCATAATTAGTAAAATCCTGAGAATTCCGTCCGTTTTCGTCATTTGTTATCGAATCGACTTAAAGCCAGATCGTCACATTGGCCGCTCTTCTCTCTGAACCGGTTGTACTTATCGTCTGCAAAGCTATGTCGCTTGCTGCGGTATGTGGAGACACTAAAAGCACCATAGTAGAACACAGATGAAGCTTCTAAGTTGATGTAATAGCCAGTAAGAAGTATACAATTCAAGTTTTAGGTATCGATTATTGACTTTTTAGTTGTCTTTAGTGCCTTAGACATGAGCTAGGACTTTAAGATTCTGCATGAAAGGAGGACTAGCAGCAGAGTTGCATGGGAGAATGTGAAAAGTGTTCATATGTAGTAAAAACCTTTGAAATCCGTCCGTTTTCGTCATTTGTTATCGAATCGACTAAAAGCTAGGACGTCACATTGGCCGCTTTTCTCTCTGAAACAGTTGTACTTATCGTCTGCAAAGCTATGTCGCGTGCTGCGGTATGTGGCGACACTAATACAACCATAATAGAATACAGATGAAGCTTCTAAGTTGTTGTAATAGCCAGTAAGAAGTAGTACAATTCAAGTTTTAGGTATCGATTATTGACTTTTTTGCTGGCTTTGGTGCCTTGGACATGAGCTAGGACCTTGAGATTCTGCATGAAAGGAGGACTAGCAGCCGAGTTGCACGGGAGAATGTGAAAAGTGTTCATATGTAGTAAAAACCTGAGAAATCCGTTCGTTTCGTCATTTGTTATCGAATCGACTTAAACCCAGATCGTCACATTGGCCGCTCTTCTCTCTGAAACGGTTGTACTTATCGTCTGCAAAGCTATGTCGCGTGCTGCGGTATGCGGAGACACTAAAAGCACCATGGTAGAACACAGATGAAGCTTCTGAGTTGATGTAATAGCCAGTAAGAAGTAGTACAATTCAAGTTTTAGGTATCGATTATTGACTTTTTTGCTGGCTTTGGTGCCTTGGACATGAGCTAGGACCTTAGGATTCTGCATGAAAGGAGGACTAGCAGCCGAGCTGCATGGGAGAATGTGAAAAGTGTTCATATGTAGTAAAAACCTGAGAAATCCGTCCGTATTCGTCATTTGTTATCGAATCGACTTAAAGCCAGATCGTCACATTGGCCGGTCTTCTCTCTGAAACGGTTGTACTTATCGTCTGCAAAGCTATGTCGCGTGCTGCGGTGTGCGGAGACACTAAAAGCACCATAGTAGAACACAGATGAAGCTTCTAAGTTGATGTAATAGCCAGTAAGAAGTAGTAAAATTCAAGTTTTAGTTATAGATTATTGATTTTATACCCTTCTTTGGTGCCTTGCATATGAGCTAGGAACTTAAGATTTTGCATGAAAGGAGGACTAAAAGCCGAGTTGCATTGTAGAATGTGAAAAGTGTTCATATGTAGTGAAAACCTGAGAAATCCGTCCGTTTCCGTCATTTGTTATCGAATCGACTTAAAGCCAGATCGTCACATTGGCCGCTCTTCTCTCTGAAACGGTTGTACTTATCGTCTGCAAAGCTATGACGCGTGCTGCGGTATGTGGAGACACTAAAAGCACCATAGTGGAACACAGATGAAGCTTCTAAGTTGATGTAATTGCCAGTAAGAAGTAGTACAATTCAAGTTTTAGGTATCGATTATTGACTTTTTAGCTGGCTTTGGTGCCTTGGACATGATCTAGGACCTTAAGATTCTGCATGAAAAGAGAACTAGCAGCCGAGTTGCACAGGAGAATGTGAAAAGTGTTCATATGTAGCAAAAACCTGAGAAATCCGTCCGTTTTCGTCATTTGTTACCGAATCGAATTAAAGCCAGGTCGTCACATTGGCCGCTCTTCTCTATGAAACGGTTGTACTTATCGTCTGCAAAGCTATGTCGCGTGCTGCGGTATGCGGAGACACTAAAAGCACCATAGTAGAACACATATGAAGCTTCTGAGTTGATGTAATAGCCAGTAAGAAGTAGTACAATTCAAGTTTTAGGTATCGATTATTGACTTTTTTGCTGGCTTTGGTGCCTTGACCATGAGCTAGGACCTTAGGATTCTGCATGAAAGGAGGACTAGCAGCCGAGTTGCATGGGAGAATGTGAAAAGTGTTCATATGTAGTAAAAACCTGAGAAATCCGTCCGTTTTCGTCATTTGTTATCGAATCGACTTAAAGCCAGATCGTCACATTGGCCGCTCTTCTCTCTGAAACGGTTGTACTTATCGTCTGCAAAGCTATGTCGCTTGCTGCGGTATGTGGTGCCACTAAAAGCACCATAGTAGAACATAGATGAAGCTTCGAAGTTGATGTAATAGCCAGTAAGAAGTAGTACAATTCAAGTTTTAGGTATCGATTATTGACTTTTTAGTTGTCTTTAGTGCCTTAGACATGAGCTAGGACCTTAAGATTCTGCATGAAAGGAGGACTAGCAGCCGAGTTGCATGGGAGAACGTGAAAAGTGTTCATATGTAGTAAAAACCTGAGAAATCCGTCCGTTTTCGTCATTTGTTATCGAATCGACTTAAAGCTAGGTCGTAACATTGGCCGCTCTTCTCTCTGAGACGGTTGTACTTATCGTCTGCAAAGCTATGTCGCGTGCTGCGGTGTGCGGAGACACTAAAAGCACCATAGTAGAACACAGATGACGCTTCTAAGTTGATGTAATAGCCAGTAAGAAGTAGTACAATTAGAGTTTTAGTTATAGATTATTGATTTTATACCCTTCTTTGGTGCCTTGATATGAGCTAGGAACTTAAGATTTTGCATGAAAGGAGGTCTAGCAGCCGAGTTGCATGGTAGAATGTGAAAAGTGTTCATATGTAGTAAAAACCTGAGAAATCCGTCCGTTTTCGTCATTTGTTATCGAATCGACTTAAAGCCAGGTCGTCACATTGGCCGCTCTTCTCTTTGAAACGGTTGTACTTATCGTCTGCAAAGCTATGTCGCGTGCTGCGGTATGTGGGGACAGTAAAAGCACCATAGTAGAACACAGATGAAGCTTCTAAGTTGTTGTAGTAGCCAGTAAGAAGTAGTACAATTCAAGTTTTAGGTATATCGATTATTGACTTTTTAGCTGGCTTTGGTGCCTTGGACATTTGCTAGGACCTTAAGATTCTGCATGAAAGGAGGACTAGCAGCCGAGTTGCATGGGAGAATGGGAAAAGTGTTCATATGTAGTAAAAACCTGAGAATTCCGTCCGTTTGCGTCATTTGTTATCGAATCGACTTAAAGCCAGATCGTCACATTGGCCGCTCTTCTCTCTGAAACAATTGTGCTTATCGTCTGCAAAGCTATGTCGCGTGCTGCGGTTTGCAAAGACACTAAAAGCACCATAGTAGAACACAGATGAAGATTCTAAGTTGATGTAATAGCCAGTAAGAAGTAGTACAGTTCAAGTTTTAGGTATCGATTATTGACTTTTTAGCTGGCTTTGGTGCCTTGGACATGAGCTAGGACCTTAAGATTTTGCATGAAAGGAGGACTAGCAGCCAAGTTGCACGGGAGAATGTGAAAAGTGTTCATATGTAGTAAAAACCTGAGAAATCCGTTCGTTTTCATCATTTGTTATCGAATCAACTTAAAGCCACATCGTGACATTGGCCGCTCTTCTTTCTGAAACGGTTGTACTTATCGTCTGCAAAGCTATGTCGCGTGCTGCGGTATGTGGAGACACTAAAAGCACCATAGTAGAACACAGATGAAGCTTCTAAGTTGATGTAATAGCCAGTAAGAAGTAGTACAGTTCAAGTTTTAGGTATCGATTATTGACTTTTTAGCTGGCTTTGGTGCCATGGACGTGAGCTAGGACCTTAAGATTCTGCATGAAAGGAGGACTAGCAGCCGCGTTGCAAGGGAGTATGTGAAAAGTGTTCATATGTAGTAAAAACCTAAGGAATCCGTCCGTTTTCGTCTTTTGTTATCGAATCGACTTAAAGGCAGATCGTCACATAGGCCGCTCTTCTCTCTGAAACGGTTGTACTTATCGTCTGCAAAGCTATGTCGCGTGATGCGGTATGCGGAGACACTAAAAGCACCATAGTAGAACACAGATGAAGCTTCTAAGTTGATGTAATAGCCAGTAAGAAGTAGTACAGTTCAAGTTTTAGGTATCGATTATTGACTTTTTAGCTGGCTTTGGTGCCTTGGACATGATCTAGGACCTTAAGATTCTGCATGAAAGGAGGACTGGCAGCCAAGTTGCACGGGAGAATGTGAAAAGTGTTCATATATAGTAAAAACCTAAAAAAAATCCATTCGTTTTCATCATTTGTTATCGAATCGACTTAAAGCCACATCGTCACATTGGCCGCACTTCAGTCTAAAACGGTTACATTTATCGTCTGCAAAGCTATGTCGCGTGCTGCGGTATACGGAGACACTAAAAGCACCATAGTAGAACACAGATGAAGCTTCTAAGTTGATGTAATAGCCAGTAAGAAGTAGTACAATTCAAGTTTTAGGTATCGATTATTGACTTTATATCTGGCTTTTGTGCCTTGGACATAAGCTAGGACATTTAGATTCAGCATGAAAGGAGGAGTAGCAGCAGAGTTGCACGGAAGAATGTGAAAAGTGTTCATATGTAGTAAAAACCTGAGAAATCCGTTCGTTTTCATCATTTGTTATTGAATCGACTTAAAGCCAGATCGTCACATTGGCCGATCTTCTCTCTGAAATGGTAGTACTTATCGACTGCAAAGCTATGTCGCGTGCTGCAGTATGCGGAGACACTAAAAGCACCATAGTAGAACACAGATGAAGCTTCTAAGTTGATGTAATAGCCAGTAAGAAGTAGTACAGTTCAAGTTTTAGGTATCGTTTTATGACTTTTTAGCTGCCTTTGGTACCTTGGACATAAGTTAGGACCTTAAGATTCTGCATGAATTGAGGACTAGCAGCCGAGATGCTTGGGAAATTTGAAAAGTGTTCATATGTAGTAAAAGCCTGAGAAATCCGTCCTTTTTCGTCATTTGTTATCGAATTGACTTAAAGCCAGATCTTCACATTGGCCGCTCTTCTCTCTGAAACGGTTGTACTTATCGTTTGCAAAGCTATATCGCGTGCTGCGGTATGCGGAGACCCTAAAAGCACCATAATAGAACACAGATGAAGCTTCTAAGTTGATGTAATAGAAAGTAAGAAGTAGTGCAATTCAAGTTTTAGGTATCGATTATTGACTTTTTAGCTGGCTTTGGTGCCTTTGACATGAGCTAGGACCTTAAGATTCTGCACGAAAGGAGGACTAGCAGCTGAGTTGCATGGGAGAATGTGAAAAGTGTTCATATGTAGTAAAAACCTGATAATTCCGTCCGTTTTCGTCATTTGTTATCGAATCGACTTAAAGCCAGATCGTCACATTGGCCGCTCTTCTCTCTGAAACGGTTGTGCTTATCGTCTGCAAAGCTATGTCGCGTGCTGCGGTATGTGGAGACACTAAAAGCCCCGTAGTAGAACACAGATGAAGCTTCTAAGTTGATGTAATAGAAAGTAAGATGTAGTACAGTTCAAGTTTTGGGTATCGATTATTGACTTATTAGCTGGCTTTGGTGCCTTGGACGTGAGCTAGGATCTTAAGATTCTGCATGAAAGGAGGACTAGCAGCCGCGTTGCAAGGGAGCATGTGAAAAGTGTTCATATGTAGTAAAAATCTGAGAAATCCGTCCGTTTTCGTTTTTTGTTATCGAATCGACTTAAAGGCAGATCGTCACATTGGCCGCTCTTCTCTATGAAACGGTTGTACTTATCGTCTGCAAAGCTATGACGCGTGCTGCGGTATGTGGAGACACTAAAAGCACCATAGTAGAACACAGATGAAGCTTCTAAGTTGATGAAATTGCCAGTAAGAAGTAGTACAATTCAAGTTTTAGGTATCGATTATTGACTTTTTAGCTGGCTTTGGTGCCTTGGACATGAGCTAGGACCTTAAGATTCTGCATGAAAAGAGGACTAGCAGCCGAGTTGCACAGGAGAATGTGAAAAGTGTTCATATGTAGTAAAAACCTGAGAAATCCGTCCGTTTTCGTCATTTGTTATCGAATCGACTTAAAGCCAGGTCGTCACATTGGCCGCTCTTCTCTCTGAAACGGTTGTACTTATCGTCTGCAAAGCTATGTCGCGTGCTGCGGTATGTGGGGACAGTAAAAGCACCATAGTAGAACACAGATGAAGCTTCTAAGTTGTTGTAGTAGCCAGTAAGAAGTAGTACAATTCAAGTTTTAGGTATATCGATTATTGACTTTTTAGCTGGCTTTGGTGCCTTGGACATGAGCTAGGACCTTAAGATTCTGCATGAAGGGAGGACTAGCAGCCGAGTTGCATGGGAGAATGGGAAATGTGTTCATATGTAGTAAAAACCTGAGAATTCCGTCCGTTTGCGTCATTTGTTATCGAATCGAATTAAAGCCAGATCGTCACATTGGCCGCTCTTCTCTCTGAAACGGTTGTGCTTATCGTCTGCAAAGCTATGTCGCGTGCTGCGGTTTGCAAAGACACTAAAAGCACCATAGTAGAACAGAGATGATGCTTCTAAGTTGATGTAATAGCCAGTAAGAAGTAGTACAATTCAAGTTTTAGGTATCGATTATTGACTTTTCAGCTGGCTTTGGTGCCTTGTACATGAGCTAGGACCTTAAGATTTTGCATGAAAAGAGGAGTAGCAGCCGCGTTGCAAGGGAGCATGTGAAAAGTGTTCATATGTAGTAAAAATCTGAGAAATCCGTCCGTTTTCGTTTTTTGTTATCGAATCGACTTAAAGGCAGATCGTCACATAGGCCGCTCTTCTCTCTGAAACGGTTGTACTTATCGTCTGCAAAGCTATGTCGCGTGATGCGGTATGCGGAGACACTAAAAGCACCATAGTAGAACACAGATGAAGCTTCTAAGTTGATGTAATAGAAAGTAAGAAGTAGTACAGTTCAAGTTTTAGGTATCGATTATTGACTTTTTAGCTGGCTTTGGTGCCTTTGATATGAGCTAGGACCTTAAGATTCTGCACGAAAGGAGGACTAGCAGCTGAGTTGCATGGGAGAATGTGAAAAGTGTTCATATGTAGTAAAAACCTAAAAAAAATCCGTTCGTTTTCATCATTTGTTATCGAATCTACTTAAAGCCACATCGTCACATTGGCCGCACTTCAGTCTAAAACGGTTACATTTATCGTCTGCAAAGCTATGTCGCGTGCTGCGGTATACGGAGACACTAAAAGCACCATAGTAGAACACAGATGAAGCTTCTAAGTTGATGTAATAGCCAGTAAGAAGTAGTACAATTCAAGTTTTAGGTATCGATTATTGACTTTATATCTGGCTTTTGTGCCTTGGACATAAGCTAGGACATTTAGATTCAGCATGAAAGGAGGAGTAGCAGCAGAGTTGCACGGAAGAATGTGAAAAGTGTTCATATGTAGTAAAAACCTGAGAAATCCGTTCGTTTTCATCATTTGTTATTGAATCGACTTAAAGCCAGATCGTCACATTGGCCGCTCTTCTCTCTGAAATGGTTGTACTTATCGACTGCAAAGCTATGTCGCGTGCTGCAGTATGCGGAGACACTAAAAGCACCATAGTAGAACACAGATGAAGCTTCTAAGTTGATGTAATAGCCAGTAAGAAGTAGTACAGTTCAAGTTTTAGGTATCGTTTTATGAATTTTTAGCTGCCTTTGGTACCTTGGACATAAGTTAGGACCTTAAGATTCTGCATGAATTGAGGACTAGCAGCCGAGATGCTTGGGAAATGTGAAAAGTGTTCATATGTAGTAAAAGCCTGAGAAATCCGTCCTTTTTCATCATTTGTTATCGAATTGACTTAAAGCCAGATCGTCACATTGGCCGCTCTTCTCTCTGAAACGGTTGTACTTATCGTTTGCAAAGCTATATCGCGTGCTGCGGTATGCGGAGACCCTAAAAGCACCATAATAGAACACAGATGAAGCTTCTAAGTTGATGTAATAGAAAGTAAGAAGTAGTGCAATTCAAGTTTTAGGTATCGATTATTGCCTTTTAACTGGCTTTGGTGCCTTTGACATGAGCTAGGACCTTAAGATTCTGCACGAAAGGAGGACTAGCAGCTGAGTTGCATGGGAGAATGTGAAAAGTGTTCATATGTAGTAAAAACCTGATAATTCCGTCCGTTTTCGTCATTTGTTATCGAATCGACTTAAAGCCAGATCGTCACATTGGCCGCTCTTCTCTCTGAAACGGTTGTGCTTATCGTCTGCAAAGCTATGTCGCGTGCTGCGGTATGTGGAGACACTAAAAGCCCCGTAGTAGAACACAGGTGAAGCTTCTAAGTTGATGTAATAGAAAGTAAGATGTAGTACAGTTCAAGTTTTAGGTATCGATTATTGACTTATTAGCTGGCTTTGGTGCCTTGGACGTGAGCTAGGACCTTAAGATTCTGCATGAAAGGAGGACTAGCAGCCGCGTTGCACAGGAGAATGTGAAAAGTGTTCATATGTAGTAAAAATCTGAGAAATCCGTCCGTTTTCGTCACGTGTTATCGAATCGACTAAAAACCAGTTCGTCACATTGGCCGCTCTTCTCTATGAAACGGTTGTACTTATCGTCTGCAAAGCTATGACGCGTGCTGCGGTATGTGGAGACACTAAAAGCACCATAGTAGAACACAGATGAAGCTTCTAAGTTGATGAAATTGCCAGTAAGAAGTAGTACAATTCAAGTTTTTGGTATCGATTATTGACTTTTTAGCTGGCTTTGGTGCCTTGGACATGTGCTAGGACCTTAAGGTTCTGCATGAAAAGAGGACTAGCAGCCGAGTTGCACAGGAGAATGTGAAAAGTGTTCATATGTAGTAAAAACCTGAGAAATCCGTCCGTTTTCGTCATTTGTTATCGAATCGACTTAAAGCCAGGTCGTCACATTGGCCGCTCTTCTCTCTGAAACGGTGGTACTTATCGTCTGCAAAGCTATGTCGCGTGCTGCGGTATGTGGGGACAGTAAAAGCACCATAGTAGAACACAGATGAAGCTTCTAAGTTGTTGTAGTAGCCAGTAAGAAGTAGTACAATTCAAGTTTTAGGTATATCGATTATTGACTTTTTAGGTGCCTTTGGTGCCTTGGACATGAGCTAGGACCTTAAGACTCTGCATGAAAGGAGGACTAGCAGCCGAGTTGCGTGGGAGAATGGGAAAAGTGTTCATATGTAGTAAAAACCTGAGTATTTCGTCCGTTTGCGTCATTTGTTATCGAATCGACTTGAAGCCAGATCGTCACATTGGCCGCTCTTCTCTCTGAAACGGTTGTGCTTATCGTCTGCAAAGCTATGTCGCGTGCTGCGGTTTGCAAAGACACTAAAAGCACCATAGTAGAACAGAAATGATGCTTCTAAGTTGATGTAATAGCCAGTAAGAAGTAGTACAATTCAAGTTTTAGGTATCGATTATTGACTTTTCAGCTGGCTTTGGTGCCTTGTACATGAGCTAGGACCTTAAGATTTTGCATGAAAGGAGGAGTAGCTGCCGAGTTGCACAGGAGAATGTGAAAAGTGTTCATATGTAGTAAAAATCTGAGAAATCCGTCCGTTTTCGTCACTTGTTATCGAATCGACTAAAAACCAGTTCGTCACATTGGCCGCTCTTCTCTCTGAAAAGTTTGTATTTATCGTCTGCAAAGCTATGTCGCGTGCTGTGGTATGCAGGTATCGATTATTGACTTTTTAGCTGGCTTTGGTGCCTTGGACATGAGCTAAGAACTTAAGTTTCTGCATGAAAGGAGGACTAACAGCCGCGTTGCTCGGGAGAATGTGAAAAGTGTTCATATGTAGTAAAAACCTGAGAAATCCGTCCGTTTTCGTCATTTGTTATCGAATCGACTTAAAGCCTGATCGCCACATTGGCCGCTCTTCTCTCTGAAACGGTTGTACTTATCGTGTGCAAAGCTATATCGCGTGCTGCGGTATGCGGAGACCCTAAAAGCACCATAAAAGAACACAGATGAAGCTTCTAAGTTGATGTAATAGAAAGTAAGAAGTAGTGCAATTCAAGTTTTAGGTATCGATTATTGACTTTTTAGCTGGCTTTGGTGCCTTTGACATGAGCTAGGACCTTAAGATTCTGCACGAAAGGAGGACTAGCAGCTGAGTTGCATGGGAGAATGTGAAAAGTGTTCATATGTAGTAAAAACCTGATAATTCCGTCCGTTTTCGTCATTTGTTATCGAATCGACTTAAAGCCAGATCGTCACATTGGCCGCTCTTCTCTCTGAAACGGTTGTGCTTATCGTCTGCAAAGCTATGTCGCGTGCTGCGGTATGCGGAGACACTAAAAGCCCCATAGTAGAACACAGATGAAGCTTCTAAGTTGATGTAATAGCCAGTAAGAAGTAGTAAAGTTCAAGTTTTAGGTATCGATTATTGACTTTTTAGCTGGCTTTGGTGCCCTGGACGTGAGCTAGGACCTTAAGATTCTGCATGAAAGGAGGACTAGCAGTCGCATTGCAAGGGAGAATGTGAAAAGTGTTCATATGTAGTAAAAACCTGAGAAATCCGTCCGTTTTCGTCATTTGTTATCGAATCGATATAAGGCCAGATCCTCACATTGGCCGCACTTCAGTCTAAAACGGTTACATTTATCGTCTGCAAAGGTATGTCGCGTGCTGCGGTATGCGGAGACACTAAAAGCACCATAGTAGAACACAGATGATGCTTCTAAGTTGATGTAATAGCCAGTAAGAAGTAGTACAATTCAAGTTTTAGCTATCGATTATTGACTTTTTAGCTGGCTTTGGGGCCTTGGACATGAGCTAGGACCTTAAGATTTTGCAAGAAAGGAGGAGTAGCGGCCGAGTTGCACAGGAGAATGTGAAAAGTGTTCATATGTAGTAAAAACCTGAGAAATCCGTCCGTTTTCGTCTTTTGTTATCAAATCGACTTAAAGGCAGATCGTGACATTGGCCGCTCTTCTCCTGAAACGGTTGTACTTATCGTCTGCAAAGCTATGTGGCGTGCTGCGGTAATCGGAGACACTAAAAGCACCATAGTAGAACACAGATGAAGCTTCTAAGTTGATGTAATAGCCAGTAAGAAGTAATACAATTCAAGTTTTAGTTATCGATTATTGCCTTTTTAACCTTCTTTGGTGCCCTGGACATGAGGAATGACCTTAAGATTTTGCATGAAAGGAGGATTAGCAGCCGCGTTGCAAGGGAGAATGTGAAAGGTGTTCATAATTAGTAAAATCCTGAGAATTCGTCATTTGTTATCGAATCGACTTAAAGCCAGATCGTCACATAGGCCGCTCTTCTCTCTGAAACGGTTGTACTTATCGTCTGCAAAGCTATGTCGCGTGCTGAGGTATACGGAGACACTAAAAGCACCATAGTAGAACACAGATGAAGCTTCTAAGTTGATGTAATAGCCAGTAAGAAGTAGTATAATTCAAGTTTTAGTTATCGATTATTGACTTTTTATCTGGCTTTTGTGCCTTTGACATAAGCTAGGACATTTAGATTCAGCATGAAAGGAGGAGTAGCAGCCGAGTTGCACGGGAGAATGTGAAAAGTGTTCATATGTAGTAAAAACCTGAGAAATCCGTTCGTTTTCATCATTTGTTATTGAATCGACTTAAAGCCAGATCGTCACATTGGCCGCTCTTCTCTCTGAAATGGTTGTACTTATCGACTGCAAAGCTATGTCGCGTGCTGCAGTATGCGGAGACACTAAAAGCACCATAGTAGAACACAGATGAAGCTTCTAAGTTGATGTAATAGCCAGTAAGAAGTAGTACAGTTCAAGTTTTAGGTATCGTTTTATGACTTTTTAGCTGCCTTTGGTACCTTGGACATAAGCTCGGACCTTAAGATTTTGCATGAATTGAGGACTAGCTGCCAAGATGCTTGGGAAATGTGAAAAGTGTTCATATGTAGTAAAAACCTGAGAAATCCGTCCGTATTCGTCATTTGTTATCGAATCGACTTAAAGCCACATCGTCACATTGGCCGCTCTTCTCTCTGAAACGGTTGTACTTATCGTCTGCAAAGCTATGACGCGTGCTGCGGTATGTGGAGGCACTAAAAGCACCGTAGTAGAACACAGATGAAGCTTCTAAGTTGATGTAGTAGCCAGTAAGAAGTAGTACAATTCATGTTTTAGTAATCGATTATTGACTTTTTAGCTGGCTTTGGTGCCTTGGACATGAGCTAGGACCCTAAGATTCTGCATGAAAGAAGGACTAGCAGCCGAGTTGCACGGAAGAATGTGAAAAGAGTTCATATGTAGTAAAAACCTGAGAAATCCGTCCGTTTTCGTCGTTTGTTATCGAATCGACTTAAAGCCAGATCGTCACATTAGCCGCTCTTCTCTCTGAAACGGTTGTACTTATCGTCTGCAAAGCTATGTCGCATGCTGCGGTATGCGGAGACACTAAAAGCACCATAGTAGAACATAGATGAAGCTTCTAAGTTGATGTAAAAGCCAGTAAGAAGAAGTACAATTCAAGTTTTAGTTATGGAGTATTGACTTTTTTACCATTCTTTGGTGCCTTGGCGATGAACTAGGACCATACGACTTTGCATGAAGGGAGGACTAGTAGCCGTGTTGCACGGGGGACTGTGGAAAGTGATCATATATAGTAAAAACCTGAGAAATGCGTCCGTTTTCGTCATTTGTTATTGAATCGACTTAATGCCAGATCGTCACATTGGCCGCTCTTTTCTCTGAAACTGTTACATTTATCGTCTGCAAAGCTATGTCGCGTGCTGCCACATTAGGAGACACAAAAAGCACCATAGTAGAACACAGAAGAAGCTTCTAAGTTGATGTAATAGCCAGTAAGAAAAAGTGCAAATCAAGATTTAGCTATCGATAATTGATTTTTTACCCTTCTTTGGTGCCTTGGACATGAGCTAGGAACTTAAGATTTTGCATGAGTGGAGGACTAGCAGCCGAGTTGCACGGGAGAATGTGAAAAGTGTTCATATGTAGTAAAAACCTGATAAATCCGTCCGTGTTCGTCATTTGTTATCGAATTGACTTAAAGCCAGATCGACACATTGGCCGCTCTTCTCTCTGAAACGGTTGTACTTATCGTGTGCAAAGCTATATCGCGTGCTGCGGTATGCGGAGACCCTAAAAGCACCATAATAGAACACAGATGAAGCTTCTAAGTTGATGTAATAGAAAGTAAGAAGTAGTGCAATTCAAGTTTTAGGTATCGATTATTGACTTTTTAGCTGGCTTTGGTGCCTTTGACATGAGCTAGGACCTTAAGATTCTGCACGAAAGGAGGACTAGCAGCTGAGTTGCATGAGAGAATGTGAAAAGTGTTCATATGTAGTAAAAACCTGAGAATTCCGTCCGTTTTCGTCATTTGTTATCGAATCGACTTAAAGCCAGATCGTCACATTGGCCGCTCTTCTCTCTGAAACGGTTGTGCTTATCGTCTGCAAAGCTATGTCGCGTGCTGCGGTATGCGGAGACACTAAAAGCCCCATAGTAGAACACAGATGAAGCTTCTAAGTTGATCTAATAGCAAGTAAGAAGTAGTACAGTTCAAGTTTTAGGTTTCGATTATTGACTTTTTAGCTGGCTTTGGTGCCTTGGACATGAGCTAGGACCTTAAGATTCTGCATGAAAGGAGGACTAGCAGCCGCGTTGCACGGGAGAATGTGAAAAGTGTTCATATGTAGTAAAAACCTGAGAAATCCGTCCGTTTTCGTCTTTTGTTATCGAATCGACTTAAAGGCAGATCGTTATATTGGCCGCTCTTCTCCTGAAACGGTTGTACTTATCGTCTGCAAAGCTATGTCGCGTTCTGCGGTAATCGGAGACATTAAAAGCACCTTAGTAGAACACAGATGAAGCTTCTAAGTTGATGTAATAGCCAGTAAGAAGTAATACAATTCAAGTTTTAGTTATCGATTATTGACTTTTTAACCCTCTTTGGTGCCCTGGACATGAGGTAGGACCTTAAGATTTTGCATGAAAGGAGGATTAGCAGCCGCGTTGCATGGGAGAATGTGAAAAGTGTTCATATGTAGTAAAAACCTGAGAAATCCGTCCGTTTTCGTCATTTGTTATCGAATCGACTTGAAGCCAGATCCTCACATTGGCCGCACTTCAGTCTGAAACGGTTACATTTATCGTCTGCAAAGCTATGTCGCGTGCTGCGGTATGCGGAGAGACTAAAAGCACCATAGTAGAACATAGATGAAGCTTCTTAGTCGATGAAATAGCCAGTAAGAAGTAGTACAATTCAAGTTTTAGGTAACGATTATTGAGTTTTTAGCCGGCTTTGGTGCCTTGGCGATGAACTAGGACCATACGACTTTGCATGAAGGGAGGACTAGCAGCCGCGTTGCACGGGAGACTGTGGAAAGTGTTCGTATATAGTAAAAACCTGAGAAATCCGTCCGTGTTCGTCATTTGTTATCGAATTGACTTAAAGCCAGATCGTCACATTGGCCGCTCTTCTCTCTGAAACGGTTGTACTTATCGTGTGCAAAGCTATGTCGCGTGCTGCGGTATGCGGAGACCCTAAAAGCACCATAATAGAACACAGATGAAGCTTCTAATGTGATGTAATAGCCAGTAAGAAGTAGTACAATTCAAGTTTTAGGTATCGGTTATTGACTTTTTAGCTGGATTTGGTGCCTTTGACATGAGCTAGGACATTAAGATTCTGCACGAAAGGAGGACTAGCAGCTGAGTTGCATGGGAGAATGTGTAAAGTGTTCATATGTAGTAAATACCTGAGAATTCCGTCCGTTTTCGTCATTTGTTATCGAATCGACTTAAAGCCAGATCGTCACATTGGCCGCTCTTCGCTCTGAAACGGTTGTAATTATCGTCTGCAAAGCTATGTCGCGTGATGCGGTATGCGGAGACACTAAAAGCACCATAGTAGAACACAGATGAAGCTTCTAAGTTGATGTAATAGCCAGTAAGAAGTAGTACAGTTCAAGTTTTAGGTATCGATTATTGACTTTTTACCTTAAATGAAACAATAAGTTTACTGTTACCAGTCACTGTTTATTTGTTTTCACGACGCAGGATTTTGTCTTCTAAGTTACTTATCGTTTCCAAGGTTTAAACCGCCATCATCAGGTGGATATACATCAGTTAATATGGCATTTGTGTGTTTGTGTTGTGTTACGATTTCTTTGGAGGAAGTTGTGACACTGTCTAGTGGAGAAAACAAAACAGTGTTTCAGAACTTGGTCTGTTTTGACAAAAATTGAACTTGTATCTAGCAGTAAATATACATTAAGTAAGATAAAGTACCTCCAGTGGTCACAGGATACTTTCACAGTCGTAACACATCACATGAACACTATCATATTGTATAAACGAATATGGCGTCGTAATCTATTAGGAGCATGGATCGTACAGCAAAAGAGAAAACGTTCTCACAAAGTAAATAGAATATGCGTCCTAACAACTTCTTACCCTTCTTTGGTGCCTTGGACATGAGCTAGGAACTTAATTTTTTGCATGAAAGGACGATTAGCAGCCGCGTTGCACTGGAGAATGTGAAAAGTATTCATATGTAGTAAAAACCTGAGAAATCCGTCCGTTTTCTTCATTTGTTATCGAATCGACTTAAAGCCAGATCGTCACATTTTCCGCTCTTCACTCTGAAACGGTTGTACTTATCGTTTGCAAAGCTAAGTCGCTTGCTGCGGTACGCGGAGACACTAATAGCACCATACTAGAACACAGATGAAGTTTCTAAGAACGTGTAATAGCCAGTAAGAAGTAGTACAAGTTTTAGGTATCGATTATTGATTTTTTACCCTTCTTTGGTGCCTTGGACATGAGCTTGGAACTTAAGATTTTGCATGAGAGGAGGACTAGCAGCCACGTTGCAGGGGAGAATGTGAAAAGTGTTCATATGTAGCAAAAACCTGAGAAATCCGCCAATGTTCGTCATTTGATATCGAATCGACTTAAAGCCAGATCGTCACATTGTCCACTCTTCTCTCTGAAACGGTTGTACTTATCGTCTGCAAAGCTGTGTCGCGTGCTGCGGTATGCGGAGACACTAAAAGCGCCATAGTAGAACACAGATGAAGCATCTAAGTTGATGTAATAGCCAGAAAGAAGTAGTACAATTAAAGTTTTAGTTATGGATTATTGACTGTTTAACCCTCTTTGGTGCCTTGGACATGAGCTAGGAACTTAAGATTTTGCATGAAAGGAGGACTAGCAGCCGCGTTGTTCTGGAGAATGTGAAAAGTGTTCATATGTAGTAAAAAACTGAGAAATCCGTCCGTTTTCGTCATTTGTTATCGAATCGACTTAAAGCCAGATCGTCACATTGGCCGCTCTTCACTCTGAAACGGTTGTACTTATCGTCTGCAAAGCTATGTCGCGTGATGCGGTATGCGAAGACACTAAAAGCACCATAGTAGAACACAGATGAAGCTTCGAAATTGATGTAATAGCCAGTAAGAAGTAGTACAATTCAAGTTTTAGTTATCGATTATTGACTTTTTAGCTGTCTTTGATGCCTTGGACATGAGCTAGTACCTTAACGTTTTGCATGACAGGAGGACTAGCAGCCGAGTTGCACGGGAGAATGTGAAAAATGTTAATATGTAGTAAAAACCTGAGAAATCCGTCCGTATTCGTCATTTGTTATCGAATCGACTTAAAGCCAGATCTTTACATTGGCCGCTTGAACCTCTGAAACGGTTGTACTTATCGTCTGCAAAGCTATGTCGCGTGCTGCGGTATACGGAGACACTAAAAGCGCCATAGTAGAACACAGATGAAGCTTCTAAGTTGATGTAATAGCAAGTAAGAAGTAGTACAATTCAAGTTTTATTTATCGATTATAGACTTTTTACCCTTCTTTGTTGCCTTCGACATGAGCTATGAAATTAAGGTTTTGCAAGAAAGGAGGATTAGCAGCCGCGTTGCACGGGAGAATGTGAAAAGTGTTCATATGTAGTAAAAACCTGAGAAATCCGTCCGTTTTCGTCATTTGTTATCCAATCGACTTGAAGCCAGATCGTCACATTGGCCGCACTTCAGTCTGAAACGGTTACATTTATCGTCTGCAAAGCTATGTCGCATGCTGCGGTATGCGGAGACACTAAAAGCCCCATAGTAGAACATAGATGAAGCTTCTAAGTTGATGTAATAGCCAGTAAGAAGAAGTACAATTCAAGTTTTACTTATGGATTATTGACTTTTTTACCATTCTTTGGTGCCTTGGACATGAGCTAGGAACTTAAGATTTTGCATGAAAGGAGGACTAGCAGCCGCGTTGCCCGGGAGAAAGTGAAAAGTGTTCATATGTAGTAAAAACCTGAGAAATCCGCCCGTCTTCGTCATTTGTTAACGAATCGACTTAAATCCAATTCGTCACATTGGCCGCACTTCAGTCTGAAACGGTTACATTTATCGTCTGCAAAGCTATGTCGCGTGCTGCGGTATGCGGAGACACTAAAAGCACCATAGTAGAATACAGATGAAGCTTCTAAGTTGATGTAATAGCCAGTAAGAAGTAGTACAATTCAAGTTTTAGTTATGGATTATTGACTTTTTAGATGGCTTTGGTGCCTTGGACATGATCTAGGACCTTAACATTTTGCATGAAAAGAGGACCAGCAGCCGAGTTGCACGGGAGAATGTGAAAAGTGTTCATATGTAGTAGAAACCTGAAAAATCCGTCCGTTTTCGTCATCTGTTATCGAATCGACTTAAAGCCAGATCGTCACATTGTCCACTCTTCTCTCTGAAACGGTTGTACTTATCGTCTGCAAAGCTATGTCGCGTGCTGCGGTATGCGGAGACACTAAAAGCACCATAGTAGAACACAGATGAAGCTTCTAAGAAGGTGTAATAGCCAGTAAGAAGTAGTACAATTCTAGTTTTAAGTTTCGATTATTTACTTTTTACCCTTCTTTGGTGCCTTGGACATGAGCTAGGAACTTAAGATTTTGCATGAAAGGAGGACTAGCAGCCGCGTTCCACTAGAGAATGTGAAAAGTGTTCATATGGACTAAAAACCTGAGAAATCCGTCCGTTTTCGTCATTTTTTATCGAATCGACTTAAAGCCATATCGTCACATTGGCCGCTCTTCTCTCTGAAACGGTTGTACTTATCGTCTGCAAAGCTATGTCGCGTGCTGCGGTATGCGAGACACTAAAAGTACCATAGTAGAACACAGATGAAGCTTCTAAATTGATGTAATAGCCAGTAAGAAGTAGTACAATTCAAGTTTTAGTTATGGATTATTGACTTTTTACCCTTCCTTGGTGCCTTGGACATGCGCTACGAACTAAAGATTTGGCATGAAAGGAGGACTAGCAGCCGCGTTGCCCGGGAGAATGTGAAAAGTGTTCATATGTAGTAAATACCTGAGAAATCCGTCCATGTTCGTCATTTGTTATCTCATCGACTTAAAGCCAGATCGTCACATTGGCCGCTCTTCCCTCTGAAACGGTTGTACTTATCGTCTGCAAAGCTACGTCGCGTGCTGCGGTATGCGGAAACACTAAAAGCACCATAGTAGAACATAGATGAAGCTTCTAAGTTGATGAAATAGCCAGTAAGGAGTAGTACAAGTCAAGTTTTAGTTATGGATTATTGACTTTTTACCCTTCCTTGGTGCCTTGGACATGAGCTAGGAACTTATGATTTTGCATGATAGGAGGACTAGCAGCCGCGTTCCACGGGAGAATGTGAGAAGTGTTTATATGTAGCAAAAACCTGAGAAATCCGTCCGTTTTCGTCATTTGTTATCGAATCGACTTGAAGCCAGATCGTCACATTGGCCGCACTTCAGTCTGAAACGGTTACATTTATCGTCTTAAAGCTATGTCGCATGCTGCGGCATGCGGAGACACTAAAAGCACCATAGTAGAACATAGATGAAGCTTCTAAGTTGATGTAATAGCCAGTAAGAAGTAGTACAATTCAAGTTTTTTAGGTATCGATTGTTGACTTTTTACCCTTCTTTGTTGCCTTGGACATGAGCTAGGAATTTATGATTTTGGATGATAGGACTAGCAGCCGCGTTCCACGGGAGAATGTGAGAAGTGTTCATATGTAGTAAAAACCTGAGAAATCCGTCCGTGTTCGTCATTTGTTATCGAATCGACTTAAAGCCATATCGTACCATTGGCCGCTCTTCTCTCTGAAATGGTTGTACTTATCGTCTGCAAAGCTATGTCGCGTGCTGCGGTATGCGGAAACACTAAAAGCACCATAGTAGAACGCAGAGGAAGCTTCTAAGAAGGTGTAATAGCCAGTAAGAAGTAGTACGATTGAAGTTTCAGGTATCGGTTATTGACTTTTTACCCTTCTTTGATGCCTTGGACATGAGCTAGTAACTTAATTTTTTGCATGAAAGGAGGATTAGCAGCCGAGTTGCACGGGAGAATGTGAAAACTGTTCATATGTAGTAAAAACCTGAGATATCCGCCCGTTTTCGTCATTTGTTATCGAATCGACTTAAAGCCAGATCGTCACATTAGCCGCTCTTCTCTCTAAAACGGTTGTACTTATCGTCTGCAATGCTATGTCGCGTACTGCGGTATGCGGAGACATTAAAAACAATATAGTAGAACACAGATGAAGCTTCTAAGTTGATGTAATAGCCAGTAAGAAGTAGTACAATTGAAGTTTTATTTATCGATTATTGACTTTTATAGCTGGCTTTGATGCCTTGGACATGAGCTAGGACCTTAACGTTTTGCATGAGAGGAGGACTAGCAGCCGAGTTGCACGGGAGAATGTGAAAAGTGTTCATATGTAGTAAAAATCTGAGAAATCCGTCCGTGTTCGTCATTTGTTATCTAATCGACTTAAAGCCAGATCATCACATTGGCCGCTCGCCTGTCTGAAACGGTTGTACTTATCGTCTGCAAAGCTGTGTCGCGTGCTGCGGTATGCGGAGACACTAAAAGCACCATAGTAGAACACAGATGAAGCTTCTAAGTTGATGTAGTAGCCAGTAAGAAGTAGTACAATTCAAGTTTTAGTTATCGATTGTTGACTTTTTACCCTTCTTTGTTGCCTTGGACATGAGCTAGGAATTTATGTTTTTGCATGATAGGACTAGCAGCCGCGTTCCACGGGAGAATGTGAGAAGTGTTCATATGTAGTAAAAACCTGAGAAATCCGTCCATGTTCGCCATTTGTTATCGCATCGACTTGAAGCCAGATCGTCACATTGGCCGCTCTTCCTTCTGAAACGGTTGTACTTATCGTCTGCAAAGCTATGTCGCGTGCTGCGGTGTGCGGAAACACTAAAAGCACCGTAGTAGAACAAGGATGAAGCTTCTAAGTTGATGAAATAGCCAGTAAGGAGTAGTACAAGTCAAGTTTTAGTTATGGATTATTGACTTTTTATCCTTCCTTGGTTCCTTGGACGTGAGCTAGGAACTTATGATTTTGCATGATAGGAGGACTAGCAGACGCGTTCCACGGGAGAATGTGAGATGTGTTCATATGTAGCAAAAACCTGAGAAATCCGTCCGTTTTCGTCATTTGTTATCGAATCGACTTGTAGCCAGATCGTCACATTGGACGCACTTCAGTCTGAAACGGTTACATTTATCGTCTTCAAAGCTATGTCGCATGCTGCGGTATGCGGAGACACTAAAAGCACCATAGCAGAACATAGATGAAGCTTCTAAGTTGATGTAATAGCCAGTAAGAAGTAGTACAATTGAAGTTTTATCTATCGATTATTGACTTTTTAGCTGACTTAGATGCCTTGGACATTAGCTAGGACCTTAACGTTTTGCATGAAAGGAGGACTAGCAGCCGAGTTGCACGGGAGAATGTGAATAGTGTTCATATGTAGTAAAAATCTGAGAAATCCGTCCGTGTTCGTCATTTGTTATCGAATCGACTTAAAGCCAGATCTTCACATTGGCCGCTCTTCTCTCTGAAAAAGTAGTACTTATCGTCTGCAAAGCTATGTCGCGTGCTGCGGTATGCGGAAACACTAAAAGCACCGTAGTAGAACACAGATGAAGCTTCTAAGTTGTCTAAGTTGATGAAATAGCCAGTAAGGGGTGGTACAAGTCAAGTTTTAGTTGTGGATTATTGACTTTTTACCCTTCCTTGGTGCCTTGGAAATGAGCTAGGAACTTATGATTTTGCATGATAGGAGGACTAGCAGCCGCGTTCCACGAAAGAATGTGAGAAGTGTTCATATGTAGCAAAAACCTGAGAAATCCGTCCGTTTTCGTCATTTGTTATCGAAACGACTTGAAACCAGATCGACACATTGGCCGCACTTCAGTCTGAAACGGTTACATTTATCGCCTGCAAAGCTATGTCGCGTGCTGCGGTATGCGGAGACACTAAAAGCACCATAGCAGAACACAAATGAAGCATTAAAGTTGATGTTATAGCCAGTAAGAAGTAGCACAATTCAAGTTTTAGTTATCGATTATTGACTTTTTAGCGGGCTTTGGGGCCTTGGACATGAGCTAGGACCTTAAGATTTTGCATGATAGAAGGTCTAGCAGCCGCGTTGCACGGAAGAATGTAAAAAGTGTTCATATGTAGTAAAACCTGAAAAATCCGTCTGTCTTCGTCATTTGTTATCAAATAGACTTAAAGCCAGATCGTCACATTGGCCGCCCTTCTCTCCGACACGGTTACATTTATCGTCTGCAAAACTATGTCGCTCGCTGCGGTATGCGGAAACACTAAAAGCACCATAGTAGAACACAGAAGAAGCTTCTAAGTTAAAGTAATAGCCAGTAAGAAGTAGTACAATGCAAGTTTTAGTTATCAATTACTGAATTTTTAGCCGGCTTTGGTGCCTTGGACATGAGCTAGGAACTAACGAATTTGCATGAAAGGATAACTAGCAGCTGAAATACACGGGAGAATGTGAAAAGTGTTCATATGTAGTAAAAAACTGAGAAATCCGTCCGTATTCCTCATTTGTTATCGAATCGACTTAAAACCAGATCGTTACATTGGCCGCTCTTCTCTCTGAAACGGTTACATTTATCCTCTGCAAAGCTATGACGCGTGCTGCGGTATGCGGAGATACTAAAAGCACCATAGCAGAACACAGAAGTTGCTTCTAAGTTGATGTAATAGCCAGTAAGAAGTAGTACAATTCAAGTTTTAGTTTTCGATTATTGACTTTTTAGCCGGCTTTGATGCCTTGGACATGAGCTAGGACCTCAAGATTTTGCATGAAAGGAGGACTAGCAGCCGCGCTGCACGGGAGAATGTGAAAAGTGTTCATATGTAGTAAAAACTTGAGAAATCCCTCCGTTTCCGTCATTTGTTATCGAATCGACTTAAACCCAGATCGTCACATTAGCGGCTCTTCTCTCTGAAACGGTTACATTTGTCGTCTTCAAAGCCATGTCGCGTGCTATGGTATGCGGAGACATTAAAAGCACCATAGTAGAACACAGAAGAAGCTTCTAAGTTGTTGTAATAGCCAGTAAGTAGTAGTACAATTCAAGTTTAGTTATCTATTGTTGCCTTTTTAGCCGGCTTTGGTGCCTTGGACATGAGTTGAACTTAAGGGATTGTATGAAAGGATGACTAGCAGCCGCGTTGCACGGGAAAATGTGTTAAAGTGTTCACATGTAGTAAAAACCTGAGAAATCTGTCCGTTTTCGTCGTTTGTTATCGAATCGACTTAAAGCCAGGACGTAACATTGGCCTCTCTTTTCTCCGAAACGGTTACATTTATCGTCTGGAAAGCTATGTCGTGAGCTGTGGTATGCGGCGACACTAAAGGCACCATAGTAGAACACAGAAGAAGCGTCTAAGTCGATGTAATAGCCAGTAAGAAGTAGTACAATTCAAGTTTTAATTATCGATTATTGAATTTTTAGTCTTCTTTTGGTGCCTTGGACCTTGCGCTAGGACCTTAAGATTTTGCATGAAAGGAGGACTAGCAGCCGCGTTGCACGGGAGAATGTAAAAAATGTTCATACGTAGTAAAAACCTGAGAAATGCGTCCGTTTTCGTCATTTGTTATCGAATCGACTTAAAGCCAGATCGTCACATTGGCCGCTCTTCTCTCTGAAACGGATACATTTATCTACTGCAAAGCTATGTCGCGTGCTGCAGTATGCGGAGACACCAAAAGCACCATAGTAGAACACAGAAAATGGTTCTTATTTGATGTAATAGCCAGTAAGAAGTAGTACAATTCACGTTTTAGTTATCGATTATTGACTTTTTAGCCGGCTTTGGTGCCTTGGACATGAGCTAGGACCATAAGATTTTGCATGAAAAGAGGACTAGCAGCTTCGTTGCACGGGAAAATGTGAAAAGTGTCCATATGTAGTTAAAACGTGAGAAATTCGCCCGTTTTCGTCATTTGTTATCAAATCGACTTAAAGCCAGATCGTCACGTTGGCCACTCTTCTCTTTCAAACGGTTACATTTATTGTCTGCAAAGCTATGTCGCGTGCTGCGGTATGCGGAGACACTAAAAGCACCTTAGTAGAATACAGAAGAAGCTTCCAAGTTGATGTAATAGCCAGTAAGAAGCAGTACAAATTAAGTTTCAACTATCGATTATTGAGTTTATAGCCGGCTTTGGTGCCTTGAACATGAGCTAGGACCTTAAGATTTTGCTTTAAAGAAGGACTAGCAGCGGCGTTGCTCGGCAGAATGTGAAAAGTGTTCATTTGTATTAAAAACCAGAGAAATCCGTCCGTTTTCGTCTTTTTTTATCGAATCCACTCAAAGCCAGAACGTTACATTGTCTTCTCTTCTCTCTGAAACGGTTACATTTATCGTCTGCAAAGCTATGTCGCGTGCTGCGGTATGCGGAGACACTAAAAGCACCATAGTAGAACACCGAAAAACTTTCTAAGTTTATGTAATAGCCAGTAAGAGGTAGTACAATTCACGTTTTGGTTATCGATTAATGACTTTTTAGCCGGCTTTGGTGATTTGGACGGGAGCTAGGAGCTTAAGATTTTGCATAAAAGGAGGACTAGCAGCCGCGTTGTTCGGGAGAATGTGAAAAGTGTTCATATGTAGAAAAAACCTGAGAAATCCGTCCGTTTTCGTCATTTGTTATCGAATCGACTTAAAAACAGATTTTTACATTGGCCGCTTTTCTCTCTGAAACGGTTACATTTATCATCTGCAAAGCTATGTCGCGTGCTGCGGTATGCGGAGGCACTAAAAGCACCATAGCAGAACACAAATGAAGCATCAAAGTTGATGTTATAGCCAGTAAGAAGTAGCACAATTCAAGTTTTAGTTATCGATTATTGACTTTTTAGCCAGCTTTGGTGGCTTGGACATGACCTAGGACCTTAAGATTTTCCATGACAGGACGACTAGCAGCCGCGTTGCACGGGAGAATGTGAAAAGTGTTCATATGTAGTAAAACCTTAAAAATTCGTCTGTTTTCGTCATTTGTTATCAAATAGACTTAAAGCCGGATCGTCACATTGGCCGCTCTTCTCTCTGAAACGGTTACATTTATCGTCTGCAAAACTATGTCGCGTGCTGCGGTATGCGGAAATACTAAAAGCACCATAGTAGAACACAGAAGAAGCTTCTACGTTAAGATAATTGCCAGTAAGAAGTAGTACAATGCAAGTTTTAGTTATCGATTACTGACTTTTTAGCCGGCTTTGGTGCCTTGAACATGAGCTATGACCTTATGATTTTGCATGAAGGGAAGTCTACAAGCCGCGTTGCACGGGAGAATGTGAAAAGTGGTCATATGTTGTAACAACCTGAGAAATCCGTTCGTTTTCGTCATTTGTTACAGAATCGACTTAATGCCAGATCGTCACATTGACCGCTCTTCTCTCTGAAACGGTTACATTTATCCTCTGCAAAGCTATGTCGCGTGCTGCGGTATGCGGAGACACTAAACGCACCATGGCAGAACACAGAAGTCGCTTCTAAGTTGATGTAATAGCCAGTAAGTAGTAGTACAATTCAAGTTTTTGTTATCTATTGTTGCCTTTTTAGCCGGCTTTGGTGCCTTGGACATGAGCTAGGTCCTTAAGGGATTGTATGAAAGGATGACTAGTAGCCGCGTTGCACGGGAAAATGTGTTAAAGTGTTCACATGTAGTAAAAGCCTGAGAAATCTGTCCGTTTTCGTCGTTTGTTATCGAATCGACTTAAAGCCAGGACGTAACATTGGCCGCTCTTTTCTCTGAAACGGTTACATTTACCGTGTGCAAAGCTATGTCGCGTGCTGCGGTATGCAGAGACACTAAAAGCACCATAGTAGTACACTGAAAAAGCTTCTAAGTTTATGTAATAGCCAGTAGGAAGTTGTATAATTCACTTTTTAGTTATCGATTATTGACTTTTTAGCAGGCTTTGGGGCCTTGGACGTGAGCTAGGACCTTAGGATTTTGCATGAAAGGAGGACTAGTAACTGCGTTGCACGGGAAAGTGATAGAAGTGTTCATATGTAGTAAAAACTAACAATATTCGCCCGTTTTCGTCATTTGTTATCAAATCGACTCAAAGCCAGATCGTCACATTTGCCGCTCTTCTCTCTGAAACGGATACATTTATCCTCTGCAAAGCTATGTCGCGTGCTGCGGTATGCGGAGACACTAAAAGCACCATAGCAGAACACAGAAGTCGCTTCCAAGTTGATGTAATAGCCAGTAAGAAGTAGTACAATTCAAGTTTTAACTATCGATTATTGAATTTTTAGCTTCCTTTGGTGCTTTGGACCTTGCGCTATGACCTTAAGATTTTGCATGAAAGGAGGACTAGCAACCGCGTTGCACGGGAGAATGTGAAAAGTGTTCATATGTGGTAAAAACCTGAGAAATCAGTCAGTTTTCGTCATTTGTTATCGAATGGACTTAAACCCATATCGTCACGTTGGCCGCTGTCCTCTTTGAAACGGTTACATTTATCGTCTGCAAAGCTATGTCGCATGCTGCGGTATGCGGAGACACTAAAAGCACCATAGTAAAACACCGACGAAGCTTCTAAGTTGATGTAATAGCCAGTAAGATGTAGTACAATTCAAGATTTAGTTACCGATTATTGACTTTTTGCCGGCTCTGGTGCCTTGGACATGGGCTAGTACCTTAAGATTTTGCCAGAATGGAGGACAAGCAGCCGCGTTGCACGGGAGAATGTGAAACTTGTTCATACGTAGAATAATCTGAGAAATCCGTCCGTTTTCGTCATGCGTCATCGAATCGAGTTAATGGCAGTTCGTCACATTGACCGCTCTTTTCTCTGAAACTGTTACATTTATCGTCGGCAAAGCAATGTCGCGTGCTGCGGTATGCGAACACACGAAAAGAACCATAGTACAAGACAGATGAAGCTCCTAAGTTGATGTAATAGCCAGTAAGAAGTAGTACAATTCAAATTTTAGCTATCGATTATTGACTTTTTTTCCAGCTTTGGTGCATTGGACATTGGCTAGTACCTTAAGATTTTGCCAGAATGGAGGACAAGCAGCCGCGTTGCACGGGAGAGTGTGAAAAGTGTTCATACGTAATAAAAACCTGAAAAATCCGTCCGTTTTCGTCATTTTTTTATGTATTCAACTTAGAGCCAGATCGTCACATTGGCCGCTCTTCTCTCTGAAACGGTTACATTTATCGTCTGCCAAGCTGTGTGCCGTGCTGCTGTATGCGGAGACACTAAAAGCACTATAGTAGAACATAGCTGAAGCTTCTAATTTGATGTAATAGCCAGTAAGAAGTAGTACAATTCAAGTTTTCGCTATCGATTATTGACTTTTAGCCGGCTTTGGTGGCTTGGACTTTAGCTAGGACCTTAAGATTTTGCATGAAAGGAGGACTAGAAGCAGCGTTGCACGGGAGAATATGAAAAGTGTTCATATGTAGTAAAAACTTCTGAAATCTGTCCGTTTTCGTCATTGGTTATCGAAACGACAGAACGCCAGATCGTCACATTGGCCGCTCTTCTCTCTGAAACGGCTACATTTGTCGTCTGCAAGGCTATGTCGCGTGCTGCGATATGCAAACTCACTAAAAGCACCATAGTAGAACTCAGATGAAGCTTCTAAGTTGATGTAATAGCCAGTAAGAAGTGGTAACATTCAAGTTTTAGGTATCGATTATTGACTTTTTACCCTCCTTCGGTGCCTTGGACATGAGCTAGGAACTTGAGATTTTGCATGAAAGGAGGATTAGCCGCCGCGTTGCACGGGAGAATGTGGAAAGTGTCCACATGTAGTAAAACCTGAGACATCCGTCCGTTTTCGTCATTTGTTATCGAATCGACTTAAAGCCAGATCGTCACATTGGCCGCTCTTCTCTCTGAAACGGTTGTACTTATCGTCTGCGAAGCTATGTCGCGTGCTGCGGTATGCGGAGACACTAAAAGCACCATAGTAGAACACAGATGAAGCCTATAAGTTGAAGTAATAGCCGGTAAGAAGTAGTACAATGCAAGTTTTAGTTATCAATTACTGACTTTTTAGCCGGCTTTGGTGCCTTGGACATGAGCTAGGAACTAACGATTTTGCATGAAAGGATAACTAGCAGCTGAAATACACGGGAGAATGTGAAAAGTGCTCATATGTAGTAAAAAACTGAGAAATCCGTCCGTATTCCTCATTTGTTATCGAATCGACTTAAAACCAGATCGTTACATTGGCCGCTCTTCTCTCTGAAACGGTTACATTTATCCTCTGCAAAGCTATGACGCGTGCTACGGTATGCGGAGATACTAAAAGCACCATAGCAGAACACAGAAGTTGCTTCTAAGTTGATGTAATAGCCAGTAAGAAGTAGTACAATTCAAGTTTTAGTTTTCGATTATTGACTTTTTAGCCGGCTTTGATGCCCTGGACATGAGCTAGGACCTTAAGATTTTGCATGAAAGGAGGACTAGCAGCCGCGCTGCACGGGAGAATGTGAAAAGTGTTCATATGTAGTAAAAACTTGAGAAATCCCTCCGTTTTCGTCATTTGTTATCGAATCGACTTAAACCCTGATCGTCACATTAGCGGCTCTCCTCTCTGAAACGTTTACATTTGTCGTCTTCAAAGCCATGTCGCGTGCTATGGTATGCGGAGACATTAAAAGCACCATAGTAGAACACAGAAGAAGCTTCTAAGTTGTTGTAATAGCCAGTAAGTAGTAGTACAATTCAAGTTTAGTTGTCTATTGTTGCCTTTTTAGCCGGCTTTGGTGCCTTGGACATGAGCTAGGTCCTTAAGGGATTGTATGAAAGGATGACTAGTAGCCGCGTTGCACGGGAAAATGTGTTAAAGTGTTCACATGTAGTAAAAGCCTGAGAAATCTGTCCGTTTTCGTCGTTTGTTATCGAATCGACTTAAAGCCAGGACGTAACATTGGCCGCTCTTTTCTCTGAAACGGTTACATTTACCGTGTGCAAAGCTATGTCGCGTGCTGCGGTATGCAGAGACACTACAAGCACCATAGTAGAACACTGAAAAAGCTTCTAAGTTTATGTAATAGCCAGTAAGAAGTTGTACAATTCACTTTTTAGTTATCGATTATTGACTTTTTAGCAGGCTTTGGGGCCTTGGCCGTGAGCTAGGACCTTAAGATTTTGCATGAAAGGAGGACTAGTAACTGCGTTGCACGGGAAAGTGATAGAAGTGTTCATATGTAGTAAAAACTAACAATATTCGCCCGTTTTCGTCATTTGTTATCAAATCGACTCAAAGCCAGATCGTCACATTTGCCGCTCTTCTCTCTGAAACGGATACATTTATCCTCTGCAAAGCTATGTCGCGTGCTGCGGTATGCGGAGACACTAAAAGCACCATAGCAGAACACAGAAGTCGCTTCCAAGTTGATGTAATAGCCAGTAAGAAGTAGTACAATTCAAGTTTTAGATTTCGATTATTGACTTTTTAGCCGGCTTTGATGCCTTGGACATGAGCTAGGACCTTAAGATTTTGCATGATCGAAGGTCTAGCAGCCGCGTTGCAAGGAAGAATGTGAAAGTGTTCATATGTAGTAAAAACTTGAGAAAACCGCCCGTTTTCGTCATTTGTTTTCGAATCGACTTAAAGCCAGATCGTCACATTGGCCGCTCTTCTCTCTGAAACGTTTGTACTTATCGTCTGCAAAGCTATGTCGCGTGCTGCGATATGTGGATACACTAAAAGCACCATAGTAGAACACGGATGAAGTTTCTAAATTGATGTAATAGCCAGTATGAAGTAGTACAATTCAAGTTTTCGGTATCGATTATTGACTTTTTACCCTTCCTTGGTGTCTTGGACATGAGCTAGGAAATTAAGATTCTGCATGAAAGGAGGACTAGCAGCCGCGTTGCACGGGAGAATGTGAAAAGTGTTCATATGTAGCAAAAACTTGAGAAATCCGTCCGTTTTCGTCATTTGTTTTCGAATCTACTTAAGGCCAGATCGCCACATTGGCCGCAGATCTGTCTGAAACGGTTACATTTATCGTCTGCAAAGCTATATCGCGTTCTGCGGTATGCAGAGACATTAAAAGCACCATAGTAGAACACAGATGATGCTTCTAAGTTGATGTAATAGCTAGTATAAAGTAGCACAATTCAAGTTTTTGTTATTGATTATTGACTTTTTACCCTTCTTTGGTGCCTTGGACATGAGCTAGGAACTTAAGATTCTGCATGAAAGGAGGACTAGCAGCCGAGTTGCACGGGAGAATGTGAAAAGTGTTCATATGTAGTAAAAACCTGAGAAATCCGTCCGTTTTGTCATTTGATATCGAATCGACTTAAAGCCAGATCGTCACATTGGCCGCACTTCTGTCCGAAACGGTTACATTTATCGTCTGCAAAGCTATGTCGCGTGCTGCGGTATGCGGAGACACTAAAAGAACCATAGTAGAACACAGAAGAAGCGTCTAAGTCGATGTAATAGCCAGTAAGAAGTAGTACAATTCAAGTTTTAACTATCGATTATTGAATTTTTAGCTTCCTTTGGTGCTTTGGACCTTGCGCTATGACCTTAAGATTTTGCATGAAAGGAGGACTAGCAACCGCGTTGCACGGGAGAATGTAAAAAGTGTTCATATGTAGTAGAAACCTGAGAAATCCGTCCGTTTTCGTCATTTGTTATCGAATCGACTTAAAGCCAGATCGTCACATTGGCTGCTCTTCTCTCAGAAACGGTTACATTTATCTACTACAAAGCTATGTCGCGTGCTGCAGTATGCGGAGACACTAGAAGCACCAGAGTAGAACTCAGATGAAGCTTCTAAGTTGATGTAATAGCCAGTAAGAAGTAGTATAATTCAAAGTTTTGTTATCAGTTATTGACGTTTTACCCTTCTTTGGTGCCTTGGACAAGAGCTAGGACCTTAAGATTTTCCATGAAAGGAGGACTGGCAGCCGCGTTACATTGGAGAATGTGAAATGTGCTCATATGTAGTAGAAACCTGAGCAATCCGTCTGTTTTCGTCATTTGTTATCGACCGACGTAAAGCCAGATCGTCACATTTGCCGCCCTTCCCTCTGAAACGGTTACATTTATCGTCTGCAAAGCTATGTCGCGTGCAGCGTTATGCGGAGACACAAAAAGCACGATAGTAGAACACGGATGAAGCTTCTAAGCTGATGTAATAGCCAGTAAGAAGTGGTAACATTCAAGTTTTAGGTATCGATTATTGACTTTTTACCCTCCTTCGGTGCCTTGGACATGAGCTAGGAACTTGAGATTTTGCATGAAAGGAGGATTAGCCGCCGCGTTGCACGGGAGAATGTGGAAAGTGTTCACATGTAGTAAAACCTGAGACATCCGTCCGTTTTCGTCATTTGTTATCGAATCGACTTAAAGCCAGATCGTCACATTGGCCGCTCTTCTCTCTGAAACGGTTGTACTTATCGTCTGCGAAGCTATGTCGCGTGCTGCGATATGCGGAGACACTAAAAGCACCATAGTAGAACACAGATGAAGCCTATAAGTTGAAGTAATAGCCGGTAAGAAGTAGTACAATTCAAGTTTTTGGTGTAGATTATTGACTTTTTAGCTGGCTTTGGTGCCTTGGACATGAGCTAGGACCTTAACGTTTTGTATGAAAGGAGGACTAGCAGCCGAGTTGCACGTTAGAATATCAAAAGTGTTCATATGTAGTAAAAACCTGAGAAATTCGTCCGTTTTCGTCATTTGTTATCGAATCGACGTAAAACCAGATCGTCATATTGGCCGCTCTTCTCTCTGAAACGGTTGTACTTATCGTCTGCAAAGCCATGTCGCGTGCTGCGGTATGCGGAGACACTAAAAGCTCCATAGTAGAACACAGATGAAGCTTCTACGTTGATGTAATAGCCAGTAAGAAGTAGTACAATTCAAATTTTAGGTATCGATTATTGACTTTGTAGCTGGCTTTGGTGCCTTGGACATGAGCTAGGACCTTAAGATTCTGCATGAAAGGAGGACTAGCAGCCGCGTTGCACGGGAGAATGGGAAACGTGTTCATATGTAGTAAAAACCTGAGAAATCTGTCCGTTTTCGTTATTTGTTATCGAATCGACTTAAAGCCAGATTGCCACATTTTCCGCAGATCTGTCTGAAACGGTTACATTTATCGTCTGCAAAGCTATATCGCGTTCTGCGGTATGCAGAGACACTAAAAGCACCATAGTAGAACACAGATGAAGATTCTAAGTTGATGTAATAGCCAGTATGAAGTAGTACAATTCAAGTTGTAGTTATCGATTATTGACTTTTTACCCTTCTTTGGTGCCTTGGACATGAGCTAGGAACTTAAGACTTTGCATGAAAGGAGGACTAGCATCCGAGTTGCACGGGAGAATGTGAAAAGTGTTCATATGTAGTAAAAACCTGAGAAATCCTTCCGTTTTGTCATTTGATATCGAATCGACTTAAAGCCATATCGTCACATTGGCCGCACTTCTGTCTGAAACGGTTACATTTATCGTCTGCAAAGCTATGTCGCGTGCTGCGGTATGCGGAGACACTAAAAGAACCATAGTAGAACACAGATGAACCATCTAAGTTGATGTAATAGCTAGTGAGAAATAGTACAATTCAAGTTTTAGGAATCGATTATTGACTTTTTAGCTGGCTTTGGTGCCTTGGACATGAGCTAGGAACCTAAGATTCTTCATGAAAGGAGGATTAGCAGCCGCGTTGCACGGGAGAATGTGGAAAGTGTTCATATGTAGTGAAAAACCTGAGAAATCCGTCCGTTTTCGTCATTTGTTTTCGAATCGACTTAAAGCCAGATCGTCACATTGGCCGCTCTTCTCTCTGAAACGGTTGTACTTATCGTCTGCAAAGCTACGTCGCGTGCTGCGGTATGCGGAGACACTAAAAGCACCATAGTAGAACACAGATGAAGCATCTATGTTGATGTAATAGCCAGTAAGATGTAGTACAATTCAAGTTTTAGAAATCGATTATTGACATTTTAGCTATCTTTGGTGCCTTGGACATGAGCTAGGACCTTAAGATTCTGCATGAAAGGAGGACTAGCAGCCGAGTTGCACGGGAGAATGTGAAAAGTGTTCCAACGTAGTACAAACCTGAGAAATCCGTCCGTTTTCGTCATTTGTTATCGAATCGACTTAAAGCCAGATCGTCACATTGTCCGCTCTTCTCTCTGAAACGGTTGCACTTATCGTCTGCAAAGCTATGTCGCGTGCTGCGGTATGTGGAGACACTAAACGAACCATAGTACAACACAGATGAAGCTTCTAAGTTGATGTAATAGCCAGTAAGAAGTAGTACAATTCAAGTTTTAGGTATCGATTATTAACTTTTTAGCTAGCTTTGGTGCCTTGGACATGAGCTAGGACCTTAAGATTCTGCATGAAAGGAGGACTGGCAGCCGAGTTGCACGGGAGAATGTGAAAAGTGTTCACATGTAGTAAAAACCTGAGAAATCCGTCCGTTTTCGTCATTTGTTTTCGAATCGACTTAGAGCCAGATCGTCACATTGGCCGCTCTTCTCTCTGAAAGGGTTGTACTTAACGTCTGCAAAGCAATGTCGCGTGCTGCGGTATGTGGAGACACTAAAAGCACCATAGTAGAACACGGATGAAGTTTCTAAGTTGATGTAATAGCCAGTATAACGTATTACAATTCAAGTTTTAGGTATCGATTATTGACTTTTTAGCTGGCTTTGGTGCCTTGGACATGAGCTAGGACCTTAAGATTCTGCATGAAAGGAGGACTAGCAGCCGAGTTGCACGGGAGAATGTGAAAAGTGTTCATATGTAGTAAAAAGCTGAGAAATCCGTCCTTTTTGTCATTTGATATCGAATCGACATAAAGCCAGATCGTCACATTGGCCGCACTTCTGTCTAAAACGGTTACATTTATCGTCTGCAAAGCTATGTCGCGTGCTGCGGTATGCGGAGACACTAAAAGAACCATAGTAGAACACAGATGAAGCATCTAAGTTGATGAAATAGTCAGTATGAAGTAGTATAATTCAAGTTATGTTATCGATTATTGACTTTTTACCCTTCTTTGGTGCCTTGGACATGAGCTAGGAACTAAAGATTTTGCATGAAAGGAGGACTAGAAGCCGCGTTGCATGGGAGAATGTGAAAAGTGTTCATATGTAGTAAAAACCTGAGAAATCCGTCCGTTTTGTCATTTGATATCGAATCGACTTAAAGCCAGATCGTCACATTGGCCGCACTTCTGTCTAAAACGGTTACATTTATCGTCTGCAAAGCTATGTCGCGTGCTGCGGTATGCGGAGACACTAAAAGAACCATAGTAGAACACAGATGAAGCATCTAAGTTGATGTAATAGCTAGTGAGAAATAGTACAATTCAAGTTTTAGGAATCGATTATTGACATTTTAGCTGGCTTTGGTGTCTTGGACATGAGCTAGGAACCTAAGACTCTTCATGAAAGGAGGACTAGCAGCCGCGTTGCACGGGAGAATGTGAAAAGTGTTCATATGTAGTAAAAACCTGAGAAATCCGTCCGTTTTCGTCATTTGTTTTCGAATCGACTTAAAGCCAGATCGTCACATTTTCCGCTCTTCTCTCTGAAACGGTTGTACTTATCGTCTGCAAAGCTACGTCACGTGCTGCGGTATGCGGAGACACTAAAAGCACCGTAGTAGAACACAGATGAAGCATCTAAGTTGATGTAATAGCCAGTAAGACGTAGTACAATACAAGTTTTAGGTATCGATTATTGACTTTTTAGCTGGCTTTGGTGCCTTGGACATGAGCTAGGACCTTAAGATTCTGCATGAAATGAGGACAAGCAACCGAGTTGCACGGGAGGATGTGAAAAGTGTTCATACGTAGTACAAACCTGAGAAATCCGTCCGTTTTCGTCATTTGTTATCGAATCGACTTAAAGCCAGTTCGTCACATTGGCCGATTTTTTCTCTGAAACGGTTGTACTTATCGCCTGCAAAGCTATGTCGCATGCTGCGGTATGTGGAGACACTAAAAGCACCATAGTAGAACACGGATGAAGTTTCTAAGTTGATGGAATAGCCAGTAAGAAGTAGTACAATTGAAGTTTTAGGTATCGATTATTGACATTTTACCCTTCTTTGGTGCCTTGGACATGAGTTAGGAAATTAAGATTTTGAATGAAATTAGGACTAGCCGCCGCGTTACATGGGAGAATGTGAAAAGTGTTAATATGTAGTAAAAACCTGAGAAATCCGTCCGTTTTCGTCATTTGTTATCGAATCGACATAAAGCCAGATCGACACATTGGCCGCTCTTCTCTCTAAAACGTTGGTACTTATCGCCTGCAAAGTTATGTCGCGTGCTGCGGTATGTGGTGACACTAAAAGCACCATAGTAGAACACAGATGAAGCTTCTAAGTTGATGTAATAGCCAGTAAGATGTAGTACAATTCAAGTTTTAGATATCGATTATTGACATTTTAGCTATCTTTGGTGCCTTGGACATGAGCTAGGACCTTACGATTCTGCATGAAAGGAGGACTAGCCCCCGAGTTGCACGGAAGAATGTGAAAAGTGTTCATTTGTAGTAAAAACCTGAGAAATCCGTCCGTTTTCGTCATTGGTTATCGAATCGACTTGAAGCCAGATCGTCACATTTTCCGCTCTTCTCTCTGAAACGGTTGCACTTATCGTCTGCAAAGGTATGTCGCGTGCTGCGGTATTCGGAGACACTAAAAGCACCATAGTAGAACACAGATGAAGCTTCTAAGTTGATGTAATAGCCAGTAAGAAGTAGTACAATTCAAGTTTTAGGTATCGATTATTGACTTTTTAGCTAGCTTTGGTGCTTTGGACATGAGCTAGGACCTTAAGATTCTGCATGAAATTAGGACTGGCAGGCGAGTTGCACGGGAGAATGTGAAAAGTGTTCCTACGTAGTAAAAACCTGAGAAATCCGTCCGTTTTCGTCATTTGTTATCGAATCGACTTAAAGCCAGATCGTCACATTGGCCGCTCTTCCTCTGAAACGGTTGTACTTAACGTCTGCAAAGCTATGTCGCGTGCTGCGGTATGTGGAGACACTAAAAGCACCATAGTAGAACACAGATGAAGCTCCTAAGTTGATGTAAAAGCCAGTAAGATGTAGTACAATTCAAGTTTTAGGTATCGGTTATTGACATTTTAGCAGGCTTTGGTGCCTTGGACATGAGCTAGGACCTTAAGATTCTGCCTGAAAGGAGGACTTGCAGCCGAGTTGCAAGGGAGAATGTGAAAAGTGTTCATAATTAGTAAAATCCAGAGAATTCCGTCCGTTTTCGTCATTTGTTATCGAATCGACTTAAAGCCAGATCGTCACATTGGCCGCTCTTCTCTCTGAAACGGTTGTACTTATCGTCTGCAAAGCTATGTCGCGTGCTGCGGTATGCGGAGACACTAAAAGCACCATAGTAGAACACAGATGAAGCTTCTAAGTTGATGAAATAGTCAGTATGAAGTAGTATAATTCAAGTTATGTTATCGATTATTGACTTTTTACCCTTCTTTGGTGCCTTGGACATGAGCTAGGAACTAAAGATTTTGCATGAAAGGAGGACTAGAAGCCGTGTTGCATGGGAGAATGTGAAAAGTGTTCATATATAGTAAAAACCTGAGCAATCCGTCCGTTTTCGTCATTTGATATCGAATCGACTTAAAGCCAGATCGTCACATTGTCCGCACTTCTGTCTGAAACGGTTACATTTATCGTCCGCAAAGCTATGTCGCGTGCTGCGGTATGCGGAGACACTAAAAGAACCATAGTAGAACACAGATGAAGCATCTAAGTTGATGTAATAGCTAGTGAGAAATAGTACAATTCAAGTTTTAGGAATCGATTATTGACTTTTTACCTGGCTTTGGTGCCTTGGACATGAGCTAGAAACCTAAGATTCTTCATGAAAGGAGGACTAGCAGCCGCGTTGCACGGGAAAATGTGAAAAGTGTTCATATGTAGTAAACACCTGAGAAATCCGTCCGTTTTCGTCATTTGTTTTCGAATCGACTTAAAGCCAGATCGTCACATTGGCCGCTCTTCTCTCTGAAACGGTGGTACTTATCGTCTGCAAAGCTATGTCGCGTGCTGCGGTATGTGCAGACACTAAAAGCACCATAGTAGAACACGGATGAAGTTTCTAAGTTGATGTAATAGCCATTAAGAAGTAGTACAATTGAAGTTTTAGGTATCGATTATTGACTTTTTACCCTTCTTTGGTGCCTTGGACATGAGTTAGGAAATTAAGATTTTGCATGAAATTAGGACTAGCAGCCGCGTTACACGGGAGAATGTGAAAAGTGTTCATATTTAGTAAAAACCTGAGAAATCCGTCCGTTTTCGTCATTTGTTATCGAATCGACTTAAAGCCAGATCGACACATTGGCCGCTCTTCTCTCTAAAACGTTGGTACTTAGCGCCTGCAAAGTTATGTCGCGTGGTGCGGTATGTGGAGACACTAAAAGCACCATAGTAGAACACAGATGAAGCTTCTAAGTTGATGTAATAGCCAGTAAGATGTAGTACAATTCAAGTTTTAGATATCGATTATTGACATTTTAGCTGGCTTTGGTGCCTTGGACATGAGCTAGGACCTTAAGATTCTGCATGAAAGGAGGACTAGCAGCCGAGTTGCACGGGAGAATGTGAAAAGTGTTCATTTGTAGTAAAAACCTGAGAAATCCGTCCGTTTTCGTCATTTGTTATCGAATCGAATTAAAGCAAGATCGTCACATTGTCCGCTCTTCTCTCTGAAACGGTTGCACTTATCGTCTGCAAAGCTATGTCGCGTGCTGCGGTATGTGGAGACACTAAACGCACCATAGTAGAACACAGATGAAGCTTCTAAGTTGATGTAATAGTCAGTATGAAGTATTACAATTCAAGTTTTTGTTATCGATTATTGACTTTTTACCCTTCTTTGGTGCCTTGGACATGAGCTAGGAACTTAAGATTTTGCATGAAAGGAGGACTAGCAGAGGTGTTGCATGGGAGAATGTGAAAGGTGTTCATATGTAGTAAAAACCTGAGAAATCCGTCAGTTTTCGTCATTCGTTTTCGAATCGACTTAAAGCCTGATCGTCACATTGGCCGCTCTTCTCTCTGAAACGGTTGTACTTATCGTCTGCAAAGGTATCTCGTGTGCTGCGGTATGGGGAGACACTAAAAGCACCATAGTAGAACACAGATGAAGTTTCTAAGTTGATGTAATAGGCAGTAAGAAGTAGTACAATTCAAGTTTTAGGTATCGACTATTGACTTTTTTGCTGGCTTTGGTGCCTTGGACATGAGCTAAGACCTTAAGATTCTGCATGAAAGGAGGACTGGCAGCCGAGTTGCATGGGAGAATGTGAAAAGTGTTCCTACGTAGTAAAAACCTGAGAAATCCGTCCGTTTTCGTCATTTGTTATCGAATCGACTTAAAGCCAGGTCGTCACATCGGCCGCTCTTCCTCTGAAACGGTTGTACTTAACGTCTGCAAAGCTATGTCGCGTGCTGCGGTATGTGGAGACACTAAAAGCACCACAGTAGAACACGGATGAAGTTTCTATGTTGATGTAATAGCCAGTATGAAGTATTACAATTCAAGATTTTGTTATCGATTATTGACTTTTTACCCTTCTTTGGTGCCTTGGACATGAGCTAGGAACTTAAGATTTGCATGAAAGTAGGACAAGGAAGCCGCCTTCCATGGGAGAATGTGAAAGGTGTTCATATGTAGTAAAAACCTGAGTAATCCGTCCGTTTTCGTCATTTGTTATCGAAACGACTTAAAGCCAGATCGTCACATTCGCTGCTCTTCTCCTGAAACGGTTGTACTTATCGTCCACAAAGCTATGTCGCGTGCTGCGATATGCGGAGACACTAAAAGCACCATAGTAGAACACAGATGAAGCTTCTAAGTTGATGTAATAGCCAGTAAGAAGTACTACAATTCAAGTTTTAGGTATCGATTATTGACTTTTTAGCTGGCTTGGGTGCCTTGGAAATGAGCTATGACCTTCAGATTCTGCATCAAAGAAGGACTAGCAGCCGAGTTGCACGGGAGAATGTGAAAAGTGTTCATATGTAGTAAAAACCTGAGAAATCCGTCCGTTTTCGTCATTCGTTATGAAATCGACTTAAATCGAGATCGTCACATTGGCCGCTCTACTCTCTGAAACGGGTGTCCTTATCGTCCGCAAGGCTATGTCGCGTGCTGTGGTATGCGAAGACACTAAAAGCATCATAGTAGAACACAGATGAAGCTTCTAAGTTGATGTAATAGCCATTAAGAAGTAGTACAATTCAAGTTTTAGTTATCGATTATTGACTTTTTCCCTTCTTTGGTGCCTTGGACATGAGCTAGGAACTTAAGATATTTCATGAAAGGGCGACAAGCAGCCGAGTTGCACGGGAGAATGTGAAAAGTGTTCATATGTAGTAAAAACCTGAGAAATCCGTCCGTTTTCGTGATTTGTTGTCGAATCGACTTAAAGCCAGATCGCCACATTGGCCGCACTTCTCTCTGAAATGGTTGTACTTATCGTCTGCAAAGCTGTGTCGCGTGCTGCGGTATGTGGAGACACTAAAAGCACCATAGTAGAACACAGATGAAGCTTCTAGGTTGAAGTAATAGCCAGTAAGATGTAGTACAATTCAAGTTTTAGGTATCGATTATTGACTTTTTAGCTGGCTGTGGTGCCTTGGATATGAGCTAGGACCTTAAGATTCTGCATGAAAGGAGGACTAGCAGCCAAGTTGCACGGGAGAATGTGAAAAGTGTTCATATGTAGTAAAAACCTGAGAAATCCGTCCGTTTTCGTCATTTGTTATCGAATCGACTTAAAACCAGATCGTCACATTGGCCGCTCTTCTGTCTGAAACAGTTACATTTATCTGCTGCAAAGATATGTCGCGTGCTGCGGTGTGCGGAGACACTAAAAGCACCATAGTAGAACACAGATGAAGCATCTAAGTTTATGTAATAGCTAGTAAGAAATAGTATAATTCTAGTTTTAGGTATCGATTATTGACTTTTTAGCTGGCTTTGGTGCCTTGGACATGAGCTAGGAACTAAAGATTCTTCATGAAAGGAGGACTAGCAGCCGAGTTGCACGAGAGAATGTGAGATGTGTTCATATGTAGTAAAACCCTGAGAAATCCGTCCGTTTTCGTCATTTGTTATCGAATCGACTTAAAGCCAGATCGTCACATTAGCCGCTCTTCTCTCTAAAACGTTTGTACTTATCGTCTGCAAAGTTATGTCGCGTGCTGCGATGTGTGGAGACACTAAATGCACCATAGTAGAACACAGATGAAGCTTCTAAGTTGATGTAATAGCCAGTAAGAAGTAGTACAATTGAAGTTTTAGGTATCGATTATTGACTTTTTACCATTCTTTGGTTCCTTGGACATTAGTTAGGAAATTAGGATTTTGCATGAAAGGAGGAATAGCAGCCGCGTTGCATGGGAGAATGTAAAAAGTGTTCATATGTAGTAAAAACCTGAGGAATCCGTCCGTTTTCGTCATTTGATATCGAATCGACTTAAAGCCAGATCGTCACATTTGCCGCTCTTCTCTCTGAAACGGTTTTACTTATCGTCTGCAAAGCTATGTCGCGTGCTGCGGTATGCGGAGACACTAAAAGCACCATAGTAGAACACAGATGAAGCATCTAAGTAGATGTAATAGCCAGTAAGAAGTATTAGAATTCAAGTATTAGGTATCGATTATTGACTTTTTAGCCGGCTTTGGTGCCTTGGACATGAGCTAGGACCTTAAGATTCTGCATGAAAGGAGGACTAGCAGCCGAGTTGCATGGGAGAATTTGAAAAGTGTTCATATGTAGTAAAAACCTGAGAAATCCGACGGTTAGGTCATTTGTTATCGAATCGACTTAAAGCCAGATCGTCACATTGGCCGCTCTTCTCTCTGAAACTGTAGTACATATCGTCTGCAAAGCTATGTCGCGTGCTGCAGTATGCGGACACACTAAAAGCACCATAGTAGAACACAGATGAAGCTTCTAAGTTGATGTAATAGCCAGTAAGAAGTAGTACAAATTAAGTTTTAGGTATCGATTATTGACTTTTTAGCTGGCTTTGGTGCCTTGGACATGAGCTAGGACTTCAAGATTTTGCATGAAAGGAGGACTAGCAACCGAGTTGCACGGGACAATGTGAAAAGTGTTCATATGTATTAAAAACCTGAGAAATCCGTCCGTTTTCGTCATTTGTTATCGAACCGACTTAAAGGCACGTCGTCACATTGGCCGCTCTTCTCTCCGAAACGGTTGTACTTATCGTCTGCAATGCTATGTCGCGTGCTGCGGTATGCGGAGACACTAAAAGCACCATAGTAGAACACAGATGAAGCTTCTAAGTTGATGTAATAGCCAGTAAGGAGTAGTACAATTCAAGTTTAAGGTATCGATTGTTGACTTTTTACCCTTCTTTGGTGCCTTGGACATGAGCTAGGAAATTAAGATTTTGCATGAAAGGAGGACTAGCAGCCGCGTTGCACGGGAGAATGTGAAAAATGTTCATATGTAGTAAAATCCTGAGAAATCCGTCCTTTTTTGTCATTTGATATCGATCGACTTAAACCCAGATCGTCACATTGGCCGCTCTTTTGTCTGAAACGGTTGTACTTATCGTCTGCAAAGCTATGTCGCTTGCTGCGGTATGTGGAGACACAAAAAGGACCACAGTAGAACACAGATGAAGCTTGTAAGTTGATGTAATAGCCAGTAAGAAGTACTACAATTCAAGTTTTAGGTATGGATTATTGACTTTTTGTTGGATTTGGTGCCTTGCACATGAGCTAGGACCTTATGATTCTGCATGAAAGGAGGACTAGCAGCCGAGTTGCACGGGAGAATGTGAAAAGTGTTCATATGTAGTAAAAACCTGAGAAATCCATCCGTTTTTGTCATTTGTTATCGAATCGACTTAAAGCCAAGTCGTCACATTGGACGCTCTTCTCTCTGAAACGGTTGTACTTATCGTCTGCAAAGCTATGTTGCGTGCTGCGGTATGCGGAGACACTCAAAGCACCATAGTAGAACACAGATGAAGCTTCTAAGTTGATGTAATAGCCAGTAAGAAGTAGTACAATTCAAGTTTTAGGTATCGATTATTGACCTTTTTGCTGGCTTTGGTGCCTTGGACATGAGCTAGGACCTTACGATTCTGCATGAAAGGAGGACTAGTAGCCGAGTTGCACAGGAGAATGTGGAAAGTGTTCATATGTAGTAAAAACCAGAGAATCCGTCCGTTTTCGTCATTTGTTATCGAATCGACTTAAAGCCAGATCGTCACATTGGCCGCTCTTCTGTCTGAAACGGTTACATTTATCGTCTGCAAAGCTATGTCGCATGCTGGGGTATGCGGAGACACTAAAAGCACCATAGAAGAACACAGATGAAGCATCTAAGTAGATGTAATAGCCAGTAAGAAGTAGTAGAATTCAAGTTTTAGGTATCGATTGTTGACTTTTAGCGGGCTTTGGTTCCTTGGACATGAGCTAGTACTTCAAAATTCTGCATGAAAGGATGACTAGCAAACGAGTTGGACGGGAAAATGTGAAAAGTGTTCATATGTATTAAAAACCTGAGAAATCCGTCCGTTTTCGTCATTTGTTATCGAACCGACTTAAAGCCACATCGTCACATTGGCCGCTCTTCTCTCCGAAACGGTTGTACTTATCGTCTGCAATGCTATGTCGCGTGCTGCGGTATGCGGAGACACTAAAAGCACCATAGTAGAACACAGATGAAGCTTCTAAGTTGATGTAATATCCAGTAAGGAGTAGTTCAATTCAAGTTTTAGTTATCGATTGTTGACTTTTTACCCTTCTTTGGTGCCTTGGACATGAGCTAGGAAATTAAGATTTTGCATGAAAGGAGGACTAGCAGCCGCGTTGCACGGGAGAATGTGAAAAGTGTTCATATGTAGTAAAAACCTGAGAAATCCGTCCTTCTTTGTCATTTGATATCGATCGACTTAAACCCAGATCGTCACATTGGCCGCTCTTTTGTCTGAAACGGTTACATTTATCTGCTGCAAATTTATGTCGCGTGCTGCGGTATGTGGAGACACAAAAAGCACCATAGTTGAACACAGATGAAGCTTCTAAGTTGATGTAATAGCCAGTAAGAAGTAGTACAATTCAAGCTTTAGGTATCGATTATTGACTTTTTAGCTGGCTTTGGTGCCTTAGACATGAGCTAGGACCTTAAGATTCTGCATGAAAGGAGGACTAGCAGCCGAGTTGCACGGGAGAATGTGAAAAGTGATCATTTGTAGTAAAAACCTGAGAAATCCGTCCGTTTCCGTCAATTGTTATCGAATCGACATAAAGCCAGATCGTCAGATTGGCCGCTCTTCTCTCTGAAACGGTTGTACTTATCGTCTGCAGAGCTATGACGCGTGCTGCGGTATGTGGAGACACTAAAAGCACCATAGTTGAACACAGATGAAGCTTCTAAGTTGATGTAATAGCCAGTAAGATGTAGTACAATTCAAGTTTTAGGTGTCGATTATTGACTTTTTAGCTGGCTTTGGTGCCTTGGACATGAGCTAGGAACTTAAGATTCTTCATGAAAGGAGGACCAGCAGCCTAGTTGCACGAGAGAATGTGAAATGTGTTCATATGTAGTAAAACCCTGAGAAATCCGTCCGTTTTCGTCATTTGTTATCGAATCGACTTAAAGTCAGATCGTCACATTGGCCGCTCTTCTGTCTGAAACAGTTACATTTATCTGCTGCAAAGTTATGTCATGTGCTGCGGAGTGCGGTGACACTAAAAGCACCATAGTAGAACACAGATGAAGCATCTAAGTTTATGTAATAGCTAGTAAGAAATAGTATAATTCTAGTTTTAGGTATCGATTATTGACTTTTTAGCTGGCTTTGGTGCCTTGGACATGAGCTAGGAACTTAAGTTTCTTCATGAAAGGAGGACTAGCAGCCGAGTTGCACGAGAGAATGTGAAATGTGTTCATATGTAGTAAAACCCTGAGAAATTCGTCCGTTTTCGTCATTTGTTATCGAATCGACTTAAAGCCAGATCGTCACATTAGCCGCTCTTCTCTCTAAAACGTTTGTACTTATCGTCTGCAAAGTTATGTCGCGTGCTGCGATATGTGGAGACACTAAATGCACCATAGTAGAACACAGATGAAGCTTCTAAGTTGATGTAATAGCTAGTAAGAAGTAGTACAATTCAAGTTTTAGGTACCGATTATTGACCTTTTAGCTGGCTTTGGTGCATTGGACATGAGCTAGGACCTTACGATTCTGCATGAAAGGAGGACTAGCAGCCGAGTTGCACGGGAGAATGTGAAAAGTGTTCATATGTAGTAAAAACCTGAGAAATCCGTCTGTTTTCGTCATTTGTTATCGAATCGACTTAAAGCTAGATCGTCACATTGGCCGCTCTTCTCTCTGAAACGGTTGTACTTATCGTCTGGAAAGCTATGTCGCGTGCTGCGGTATGCGGCGACACTAAACGCACATAGTAGAACACAGATGAAGCTTCTAAGTTGATGAAATAGTCAGTATGAAGTAGTATAATTCAAGTTATGTTATCGATTATTAACTTTTTACCCTGCTTTGGTGCCTTGGACATGAGCTAAAAACTAAAGATTTTGAATGAAATTAGGACTAGCAGCCGCGTTGCATGGGAGAATGTGAAAAGTGTTCATATGTAGGAAAAACCTGAGAAATCGGTCCGTTTTCGTCATTAGTTATCAAATCGACTTAAAGCCAGATCGTCACATTAGCCGCTCTTCTCACTGAAACGGTTGTACTTATCGTCTGCAAAGCTATGTCGCGTGCTGCGGTATGGGTAAACACTAAAAGCACAATAGTAGAACACAGATGAAGCTTCTAAGTTGATGTAATAGCCAGTAAGAAGTAGTACAATTGAAGTTTTAGGTATCGATTATTGACTTTTTACCCTTCTTTGGTTCCTTGGACATGAGTTAGGAAATTAAGATTTTGCATGAAAGGAGGAATAGCAGCCGCGTTGCATGGGAGAATGTAAAAAGTGTTCATATGTAGTAAAAACCTGAGAAATCCGTCCGTTTTCGTCATTTGATATCGAATCGACTTAAAGCCAGATCGTCACATTGGCCGCTCTTCTCTCTGAAACGGTTTTACTTATCGTCTGCAAAGCTATGTTGCGTGCTGCGGTATGCGGAGACACTAAAAGCACCATAGTAGAACACAGATGAAGCATCTAATTTGATGTAATAGCCAGTAAGAAGTAGTACAATTCTAGTTTTAGGTATCGATTATTGACTTTTTAGCTGGCTTTGGTGCCTTGGACATGAGCTAGGACCTTAATATTCTGCATGAAAGGAGGACTAGCAGCCGAGTTGCACGGAAGAATGTGAAAAGTGTTCATATGTAGTAAAATCCTGAGAATCCGTCCGTTTTCGTCATTTGTTATCGAATCGACTTAAAGCCAGATCGTAACATTGGCCGCTCTTCTGTCTGAAACGGTTATATTTATCGTCTGCAAAGCTATGTCGCGTGCTGCGGTATGCGGAGACACTAAAAGCACCATAGTAGAACACAGATGAAGCATCTAAGTAGATGTAATAGCCAGTAAGAAATATTAGAATTCAAGTATTAGGTATCGATTATTGACTTTTTAGCCGGCTTTGGTGCCTTGGACATGAGCTAGGACCTTAAGATTCTGCAGGAAAGGAGGACTAGCAGCCGAGTTGCATGGGAGAATGTGAAAAGTGTTCATATGTAGTAAAAACCTGAGAAATCCGTCCGTTTAGGTCATTTGTTATCGAATCGACTTAAAGCCAGATCGTCACATTGGCCGCTCTTCTCTCTGAAACTGTAGTACTTATCGTCTGCAAAGTTATGTCGCGTGCTGCAGTATGCGGACACACTAAAAGCACCATAGTAGAACACAGATGAAGCTTCTAAGTTGATGTAATAGCCAGTAAGAAGTAGTACAATTTAAGTTTTAGGTATCGATTATTGACTTTTTAGCTGGCTTTGGTGCCTTGGACATGAGCTAGGACTTCAAGATTTTGCATGAAAGGAGGACTAGCAACCGAGTTGCACGGGACAATGTGAAAAGTGTTCATATGTATTAAAAACCTGAGAAATCCGTCCGTTTTCGTCATTTGTTATCGAACCGACTTAAAGCCACGTCGCCACATTGGCCGCTCTTCTCTCCGAAACGGTTGTACTTATCGTCTGCAATGCTATGTCGCGTGCTGCGGTATGCGGAGACACTAAAAGCACCATAGTAGAACACAGATGAAGCTTCTAAGTTGATGTAATAGCCAGTAAGAAGTAGTACAATTCAAGCTTTAGGTATCGATTATTGACTTTTTAGCTGGCTTTGGTGCCTTAGACATGAGCTAGGACCTTAAGATTCTGCATGAAAGGAGGACTAGCAGCCGAGTTGCACGGGAGAATGTGAAAAGTGATCATTTGTAGTAAAAACCTGAGAAATCCGTCCGTTTCCGTCAATTGTTATCGAATCGACTTAAAGCCAGATCTTCACATTGGCCGCTCTTCTCTCTGAAACGGTTGTACTTATCGTCTGCAGAGCTATGACGCGTGCTGCGGTATGTGGAGACACTAAAAGCACCATAGTTGAACACAGATGAAGCTTCTAAGTTGATGTAATAGCCAGTAAGATGTAGTACAATTCAAGTTTTAGGTGTCGATTATTGACTTTTTTGCTGGCTTTGGTGCCTTGGACATGAGCTAGGACCTTAATATTTTGCATGAAAGGAGGACTAGCAGTCGAGTTGCAGAGGATAATGTGAAAAGTGTTCATATGTAGTAAAACCCTGAGAAATCCGTCCGTTTTCGTCATTTGTTATCGAATCGACTTAAAGCCAGATCGTCACATTGGCCACTCTTCTCTCTGAAACGGTTGTACTTATCGTCTGCAAAGCTATGTCGCTTGCTGCGTTATGTGGAGACACAAAAAGCACCACAGTAGAACACAGATGAAGCTTGTAAGTTGATGTAATAGCCAGTAAGAAGTACTACAATTCAAGTTTTAGGTATGGATTATTGACTTTTTGTTGGATTTGGTGCCTTGCACATGAGCTAGGACCTTATGATTCTGCATGAAAGGAGGACTAGCAGTCGAGTTGCAGAGGATAATGTGAAAAGTGTTCATATGTAGTAAAACCCTGAGAAATCCGTCCGTTTTCGTCATTTGATATCGAATCGACTTAAAGCCAGATCGTCACATTGGCCGCTCTTCTCTCTGAAACGGTTTTACTTATCGTCTGCAAAGCTATGTTGCGTGCTGCGGTATGCGGAGACACTAAAAGCACCATAGTAGAACACAGATGAAGCATCTAATTTGATGTAATAGCCAGTAAGAAGTAGTACAATTCTAGTTTTAGGTATCGATTATTGACTTTTTAGCTGGCTTTGGTGCCTTGGACATGAGCTAGGACCTTAATATTCTGCATGAAAGGAGGACTAGCAGCCGAGTTGCACGGAAGAATGTGAAAAGTGTTCATATGTAGTAAAATCCTGAGAATCCGTCCGTTTTCGTCATTTGTTATCGAATCGACTTAAAGCCAGATCGTAACATTGGCCGCTCTTCTGTCTGAAACGGTTATATTTATCGTCTGCAAAGCTATGTCGCGTGCTGCGGTATGCGGAGACACTAAAAGCACCATAGTAGAACACAGATGAAGCATCTAAGTAGATGTAATAGCCAGTAAGAAATATTAGAATTCAAGTATTAGGTATCGATTATTGACTTTTTAGCCGGCTTTGGTGCCTTGGACATGAGCTAGGACCTTAAGATTCTGCATGAAAGGAGGACTAGCAGCCGAGTTGCATGGGAGAATGTGAAAAGTGTTCATATGTAGTAAAAACCTGAGAAATCCGTCCGTTTAGGTCATTTGTTATCGAATCGACTTAAAGCCAGATCGTCACATTGGCCGCTCTTCTCTCTGAAACTGTAGTACTTATCGTCTGCAAAGTTATGTCGCGTGCTGCAGTATGCGGACACACTAAAAGCACCATAGTAGAACACAGATGAAGCTTCTAAGTTGATGTAATAGCCAGTAAGAAGTAGTACAATTTAAGTTTTAGGTATCGATTATTGACTTTTTAGCTGGCTTTGGTGCCTTGGACATGAGCTAGGACTTCAAGATTTTGCATGAAAGGAGGACTAGCTACCGAGTTGCACGGGACAATGTGAAAAGTGTTCATATGTATTAAAAACCTGAGAAATCCGTCCGTTTTCGTCATTTGTTATCGAACCGACTTAAAGCCACGTCGCCACATTGGCCGCTCTTCTCTCCGAAACGGTTGTACTTATCGTCTGCAATGCTATGTCGCGTGCTGCGGTATGCGGAGACACTAAAAGCACCATAGTAGAACACAGATGAAGCTTCTAAGTTGATGTAATAGCCAGTAAGAAGTAGTACAATTCAAGCTTTAGGTATCGATTATTGACTTTTTAGCTGGCTTTGGTGCCTTAGACATGAGCTAGGACCTTAAGATTCTGCATGAAAGGAGGACTACCAGCCGAGTTGCACGGGAGAATGTGAAAAGTGATCATTTGTAGTAAAAACCTGAGAAATCCGTCCGTTTCCGTCAATTGTTATCGAATCGACTTAAAGCCAGATCTTCACATTGGCCGCTCTTCTCTCTGAAACGGTTGTACTTATCGTCTGCAGAGCTATGACGCGTGCTGCGGTATGTGGAGACACTAAAAGCACCATAGTTGAACACAGATGAAGCTTCTAAGTTGATGTAATAGCCAGTAAGATGTAGTACAATTCAAGTTTTAGGTGTCGATTATTGACTTTTTTGCTGGCTTTGGTGCCTTGGACATGAGCTAGGACCTTAATATTTTGCATGAAAGGAGGACTAGCAGTCGAGTTGCAGAGGATAATGTGAAAAGTGTTCATATGTAGTAAAACCCTGAGAAATCCGTCCGTTTTCGTCATTTGTTATCGAATCGACTTAAAGCCAGATCGTCACATTGGCCACTCTTCTCTCTGAAACGGTTGTACTTATCGTCTGGAAAGCTATGTCGCTTGCTGCGTTATGTGGAGACAGAAAAAGCACCACAGTAGAACACAGATGAAGCTTGTAAGTTGATGTAATAGCCAGTAAGAAGTACTACAATTCAAGTTTTAGGTATGGATTATTGACTTTTTGTTGGATTTGGTGCCTTGCACATGAGCTAGGACCTTATCATTCTGCATGAAAGGAGGACTAGCATCCGAGTTGCACGGGAGAATGTGAAAAGTGTTCATATGTAGTAAAAACCTGAGAAATCCATCCGTTTTTGTCATTTGTTATCGAATCGACTTAAAGCCAAGTCGTCACATTGGACGCTCTTCTCTCTGAAACGGTTGTACTTATCGTCTGCAAAGCTATGTTGCGTGCTGCGGTATGCGGAGACACTCAAAGCACCATAGTAGAACACAGATGAAGCTTCTAAGTTGATGTAATAGCCAGTAAGAAGTAGTACAATTCAAGCTTTAGGTATCGATTATTGACTTTTTAGCTGGCTTTGGTGCCTTGGACATGAGCTAGGACTTCAAAATTCTGCATGAAAGGAGGACTAGCAAACGAGTTGGACGGGACAATGTGAAAAGTGTTCATATGTATTAAAAACCTGAGAAATCCGTCCGTTTTCGTCATTTGTTATCGAACCGACTTAAAGCCACATCGTCACATTGGCCGCTCTTCTCTCCGAAACGGTTGTACTTATCGTCTGCAATGCTATGTCGCGTGCTGCGGTATGCGGAGACACTAAAAGCACCATAGTAGAACACAGATGAAGCTTCTAAGTTGATGTAATATCCAGTAAGGAGTAGTACAATTCAAGTTTTAGGTATCGATTGTTGACTTTTTACCCTTCTTTGGTGCCTTGGACATGAGCTAGGAAATTAAGATTTTGCATGAAAGGAGGACTAGCAGCCGCGTTGCACGGGAGAATGTGAAAAGTGTTCATATATAGTAAAGACCTGAGAAATCCGTCCGTTTTCCTCATTTGTTATCGAATCGACTTAAAGCCAGATCGTCACATTGGCCGCTCTTCTGTCTGAAACGGTTACATTTATCGTCTGCAAAGCTATGTCGCGTGCTGCAGTATGCGGAGACACTAAAATCACCATAGTGGAACACAGATGAAGCTTCTAAGTTGATGTAATAGAAGGTAAGAAGTAGTACAATTCAAGTTTTAGGTATCGATTATTGACTTTTTAGCTGGCTTTGGTGCCTTGGACATGAGCTAGGACTTCAAGATTCTGCATGGAAGGAGGACTAGCAACCGAGTTGCACGGGACAATGTGAAAAGTGTTCATATGTATTAAAAACCTGAGAAATCCGTCCGTTTTCGTCATTTGTTATCGAACCGACTTAAAGCCAGATTTTCACATTGGCCGCTCTTACCTCCGAAACGGTTGTACTTATCGTCTGCAATGCTATGTCGCGTGCTGCGGTATCCGGAGACACTAAAAGCACCATAGTAGAACACAGATGAAGCTTCTAAGTTGATGTAATAGCCAGTAAGGAGTAGTTCAATTCAAGTTTTAGGTATCGATTATTGACTTTTTAGCTGGCTTGGGTGCCTTGGACATGAGCAAGGACCTTAAGATTCTGCATGAAAGAAGGACTAGCAGCCGAGTTGCAAATGTGAAAAGTGATCAAATGTAGTAAAAACCTGAGAAATCCGTTCGTTTCCATCAATTGTTATCGAATCGACTTAAAGCCAGATCGTCACATTGGCCGCTCTTCTCTCTGAAACGGTTGTACTTATAGTCTGCAGAGCTATGACGCGTGCTGCGGTATGTGGAGACACTAAATGCACCATAGCTGAACACAGATGAAGCTTCTAAGTTGATGTAATAGCCAGTAAGAAGTAGTACAATTCAAGTTTTAGGTATCGATTATTGACTTTTTAGCTGGCTTTGGTGCCTTGGACATGAGCTAGGACTTCAAGATACTGCATGGAAGGAGGAATAGCAACCGAGTTGCACGGGAGAATGTGAAAAGTGTTCATATGTATTAAAAACCTGAGAGATCCGTCCGTTTTCGTCATTTGTTATCGAATCGACTTAAGTCCAGATCGTCACATTGGCCGCTCTTCCTCTGAAACGGTTGTACTTAACGTCTGCAAAGCTGTGTCGCGTGCTGCGGTATGCGGAGACACTAAAATCACCATAGTGGAACACAGATGAAGCTTCTAAGTTGATGTAATAGAAGGTAAGAAGTAGTACAATTCAAGTTTTAGGTATCGATTATTGACATTTTAGCTGGCTTTGGTGCCTTGGACATGAGATAGGACCTTAAGATTCTGCATGAAAGGAGGACTAGCAGCCGATTTGCACGGGAGAATGTGAAAAGTTTTCATACGTAGTAAAAACCTGAGAAATCAGTCCGTTTTCGTCATTTGTTATCGAATCGACTTAAAGCCAGATCGTCACATTGGCCGATCTTCTCTTTGAAACGGTTGTACTTTACGTCTGCAAAGCTATGTCGCGTGCTGCGGTATGTGGAGACACTAAAAGCACCATAGTAGAACACGGATGAAGTTTCTAAGTTGATGTAATAGACAGTAAGAAGTAGTACAATTGAAGTTTTAGGTATCGATTATTGACTTTTTACCCTTATTTGGTGCCTTGGACATGAGTTAGGAAATTAAGATTTTGCATGAAATTAGGACTAGCAGCCGCGTTACACGGGAGAATGTGAAAAGTGTTCATATGTAGTAAAAACCTGAGAAATCCGTCCGTTTTCGTCATTTGTTATCGAATCGACTTAAAGCCAGATCGTCACTTTAGCCGCTCTTCTCTCTGAAACGGTTGTACTTTTCGTCTGCAAAGCTATGTCGCGTGCTGCGGTATGTGGAGACACTAAAAGCACCATAGTAGAACACAGATGAAGCTTCTAAGTTGTTGTAATAGCCAGTAAGAAGTAGTACAATTAAGGTTTTAGGTATCGATTACTGATTTTTAAGCTGGCTTTGGTGCCTTGGACATTAGCTAGGACCTTAAGATTCTGCATGAAAGGAGGACTAGCAGCCGAGTTGCACGGGAGAATGTGAAAGGTGTTCATATGTAGTAAAAACCTGAGAAATCCGTTCGTTTTCGTCATTTGCTATCGAATCGACTTAAAGCCAGATCGTCACATTGGAAGCTCTTCTGTCTGAAACGGTTACATTTATCGTCTGCAAAGCTATGTCGCGTGCTGCAGTATGCGGAGACACTAAAAGCACCATAGTAGAACACAGATGAAGCTTCTAAGTTGATGTAATAGCCAGTAAGAAGTAGTAGAATTCAAGTTTTAGGTATCGATTATTGACTTTTTAGCTGGCTTTGGTGCCTTGGACATGAGCTAGGATCTTAAGATTCTGCATGAAAGGAGGACTAGCACCCGAGTTGCACGGGAGAATGTGAAAAGTGTTCATATGTAGTAAAAACCTGAGAAATCCGTCCGTTTTCGTCATTTCTTATCTAATCGACTTAAAGCCAGATCGTCACATTGGCCGCTCTTCTCTCTGAAACTGTAGTACTTATCGTCTGCAAAGCTACGTCGCGTGCTGCAGTATGCGGAGACACTAAAAGCACCATAGTAGAACACAGATGAAGCTTCTAAGTTGATGTAATAGCCTGTAAGAAGTAGTACAATTTAAGTTTTAGGTATCGATTATTGACTTTTTAGCTGGCTTTGGTGCCTTGGACATGAGCTAGGACTTCAAGATTCTGCATGGAAGGAGGACTAGCAACCGAGTTGCACGGGACAATGTGAAAAGTGTTCATATGTATTAAAAACGTGAGAAATCCGTACGTTTTCGTCATTTGTTATCGAACCGACTTAAAGCCAGATTTTCACATTGGCCGCTCTTATCTCCGAAACGGTTGTACTTATCGTCTGCAATGCTATGTCGCGTGCTGCGGTATCCGGAGACACTAAAAGCACCATAGTAGAACACAGATGAAGCTTCTAAGTTGATGTAATAGCCAGTAAGGAGTAGTACAATTCAAGTTTTAGGTATCGATTATTGACTTTTTAGCTGGCTTTGGTGCCTTGGACATGAGCAAGGACCTTAAGATTCTGCATGAAAGAAGGACTAGCAGCCGAGTTGCAAATGTGAAAAGTGATCATATGTAGCAAAAACCTGAGAAATCCGTCCGTTTCCGTCAATTGTTATCGAATCGACTTAAAGCCAGATCGTCACATTGGCCGCTCTTCCTCTGAAACGGTTGTAATTAACGTCTGCAAAGCTATGTCGCGTGCTGCGGTATGTGGAGACACTAAAAGCACCATAGTAGAACACGGATGAAGTTTCTAATTTGATGTAAAAGCCAGTATGAAGTAGTACAATTCAAGTTTTAGGTATCGATTATTGACATTTTAGCTGGCTTTGGTGCCTTGGACATGAGATAGGACCTTAAGATTCTGCATGAAAGGAGGACTAGCAGCCGCGTTGCACGGGAGAATGTGAAAAGTTTTCATACGTAGTAAAAACCTGAGAAATCAGCCCGTTTTCGTCATTTGTTATCGAATCGACTTAAAGCCAGATCGTCACATTGGCCGATCTTCTCTCTGAAACGGTTGTACTTATCGTCTGCAAAGCTGTGTCGCGTGCTGCGGTATGTGGAGACACTAAAAGCACCATAGTAGAACACGGATGAAGTTTCTAAGTTGATGTAATAGACAGTAAGAAGTAGTACAATTGAAGTTTTAGGTATCGATTATTGACTTTTTACCCTTATTTGGTACCTTGGACATGAGTTAGGAAATTAAGATTTTGCATGAAATTAGGACTAGCAGCCGCGTTACACGGGAGAATGTGAAAAGTGTTCATATGTAGTAAAAACCTGAGAAATCCGTCCGTTTTCGTCATTTGTTATCGATCGACTTAAAGCCAGATCGTCACTTTAGCCGCTCTTCTCTCTGAAACGGTTGTACTTATCGTCTGCAAAGCTATGTCGCGTGCTGCGGTATGTGGAGACACTAAAAGCACCATAGTAGAACATAGATGAAGCTTCTAAGTTGATGTAATAGCCAGTAAGAAGTAGTAGAATTCAAGTTTTAGGTATCGATTATTGACTTTTTAGCTTTCTTTGGTGCCTTGGACATGAGCTAGGATCTTAAGATTATGCATGAAAGGAGGACTAGCAGCCGAGTTGCACGGGAGAATGTGAAAAGTGTTCAAATGTAGTAAAAACCTGAGAAATCCGTCCGTTTTCGTCATTTCTTATCTAATCGACTTAAAGCCAGATCGTCACATTGGCCGCTCTTCTCTCTGAAACTGTAGTACTTATCGTCTGCAAAGCTACGTCGCGTGCTGCAGTATGCGGAGACACTAAAAGCACCATAGTAGAACACAGATGAAGCTTCTAAGTTGTTGTAATAGCCAGTAAGAAGTAGTACAATTCAAGCTTTAGGTATCGATTATTGATTTTTAAGCTGGCTTTGGTGCCTTGGACATGAGCTAGGATCTTAAGATTCTGCATGAAAGGAGGACTAGCAGCCGAGTTGCACGGGAGAATGTGATAGGTGCTCATATGTAGTAAAAACCTGAGAAATCCGTTCGATTTCGTCATTTGCTATCGAATCAACTTAAAGCCAGATCGTCACATTTGCCGCTCTTCTCTCTGAAACGGTTGTACTTATCGTCTGCAAAGCTATGTCGCGTGCTGCGGTATGTGGAGACACTAAAAGCACCACAGTAGAACACAGATGAAGCTTCTAAGTTGATGCAATAGCCAGTAAGAAGTAGTACAGTTCAAGTTTTATTTATCAATTATTGACTTTTTAGCTGGCTTTGGTGCCTTGGACATGAGGTAGGACCTTATGATTCTGCATGAAAGGAGGACTAGCAGCCGCGTTGCACGGGAGTATGTGAAAAGTGTTCATATGTTGTAAAAACCTGAGAAATCCGTACGTTTTCGTCATTTGTTATCGAATCGACTTAAAGCCAGATCGTCACATTGGCCGCTCTTCTCTCCGAAACGGTTGTACTTGTCGTCTGCAAGGCTATGTCGCGTGCTGCGGTATGCGGAGACACTAAAAGCACCATAGTAGAACACAGATGAAGCTTCTAAGTTGATGTAATAGCCAGTAAGGAATAGTAGATATCAAGTTTTAGGTAACGATTATTGACTTATTAGCTGGCTTTGGTGCCTTGGACATGAGATAGGACCTTAAGATTCTGCATGAAAGGAGGACTAGCAGCCGAGTTGCACGGGAGAAAGTGAAAAGTGTTCATATGTAGTAGAAACCTGAGAAATCCGTCCGTATTCGTCATTTGTTATCGAATCGACTTAAAGCCAGATCGTCACATTGGCCGCTCTTCTCTCTGAAACGGTTGTACTTATCGTCTGCAAATCTATACGCGTGCTGCGGTATGTGGAGACACTAAAAGCACCATAGTAGAACACAGATAAAGCTTCTAAGTTGATGTAATTGCCAGTAAGAAGTAGTACAATTCAAGGTTTAGGTATCGATTATTGACTACTTAGCTGGCTTTGGTGCCTTGGACATGAGCTAGGACCTCAAGATTCTGCATGAAAGGAGGACTAGCAGCCGAGTTGCATGGTAGAATGTGAAAAGTGTTCATATGTAGTAAAAACCTGAGAAATCCGTCCGTTTTCGTCATTTGTTATCGAATCGACTTAAAGCCAGATCGTCACATTGGCCGCTCTTCTCTCTGAAACGGTTGTACTTATCGTCTGCAAAGCTATGTCGTGTGCTGCGGTATGCGGAGACACTAAAAGCACCATAGTAGAACACAGATGAAGCTTCTAAGTTGATGTAATAGCCAGTAAGACGTAGTACAATTCAAGTTTTCGGTATCGATTATTGACTTTTTAGCTGGCTTTGGTGCCTTGGATAATAGCTAATACCTTAGGATTCTCCATGAAAGGAGGTCTAGCAGCCGAGTTGCAAGGGAGAATGTGAAAAGTGTTCATATGTAGTAAAAACCTGAGAAATCCGTCCGTTTTCGTCGTTTGTTATCGAATCGACTCAAAGCCAGATCGTCACATTGGCCGCTCTTCTCTCTGTAACGGTTGTACTTCCGTCTGCGAAGCTATGTCGCATGCTACGGTATGCGGAGACACTAAAAGCACCATAGTAGAACACAGATGAAGCTTCTAAGTTGATGTAATAGCCAGTAAGAAAAACTACAATTCAAGGTTTAGGTATCGATTATTGACTTTTTAGCTGGCTTTGGTGCCTTGGACATGAGCTAGGACCTTAAGATTCTGCATGAAAGGAGGACTAGCAGCCGAGTTGCACAGGAGAATGTAAAAAGTGTTCATATGTAGTAAAAACCTGAGAAATCCGTCCGTTTTCGTCATTTGTTATCGAATCGACTTAAAACCAGATCGTCACACTGGCCGCTCTTCTCTCTGAAACGGTTGTACTTATCGTCTGCAAAGCTATGTCATGTGCTGCGGTATGCGGAGACACTAAAAGCACCATAGTAGAACACAGATGAAGCTTCTGAGTTGATGTAATAGCCAGTAAGAAGTAGTACAGTTCAAGTTTTAGGTATCAATTATTGACTTTTTAGTTGTCTTTGGTGCCTTAGACATGAGCTAGGACCTTAAGATTCTGCATGAAAGGAGGACTAGCAGCCGAGTTGCATGGGAGAATTTGAAAAGTGTTCATATGTAGTAAAAACCTGAGAAATCCGTCCGTTTTCGTCATTTGTTATCGAATCGACTTAAAGCTAGGTCGTCACATTGGCAGCTCTTCTCTCTGAAACGGTTGTACTTATCGTCTGCAAAGCTATGTCACGTGCTGCGGTATGCGGAGACACTATAAGCACCATAGTAGAACATAGATGAAGCTTATGAGTTGATGTAATAGCCAGTAAGAAGTAGTACAATTCAAGTTTTAGGTATCGATTATTGACTTTTTTGCTGCCTTTGGTGCCTTGGACATGAGCTAGGACCTTGAGATTCTGCATGAAAAGAGGACTAGCAGCCGAGTTGCATGGGAGAATGTGAAAAGTGTTCATATGTAGTAAATACCTGAGAAATCCGTCCGTTTTCGTCATTTGTTATCGAATCGACTTAAAGCCAGATCGTCACTTTAGCCGCTCTTCTCTCTGAAACGGTTGTACTTATCGTCTGCAAAGCTATGTCGTGTGCTGCGGTATGCGGAGACACTAAAAGCACCATAGTAGAACACAGATGAAGCTTCTAAGTTGATGTAATAGACAGTAAGAAGTAGTACAATTCAAGTTTTAGGTATCGATTATTGACTTTTTAGCTGGCTTTGGTGCCTTGGACGTGAGCTAGGACCTTAAGATTCTGCATGAAAGGAGGACTAGCAGTCGCGTTGCAAGGGAGAATGTGAAAAGTGTTCATATGTAGTAAAAACCTGAGAAATCCGTCCGTTTTCGTCATTTGTTATGGAATCGATTTAAAGCCAGATCCTCACATTGGCCGCACTTCAGTCTAAAACGTTTACATTTATCGTCTGCAAAGCTATGTCGCGTGCTGCGGTATGCGGAGACACTAAAAGCACCATAGTAGAACACAGATGAAGCTTCTAAGTTGATGTAATAGCCAGTAAGAAGTAATACAATTCAAGTTTTAGTTATCGAATATTGACTTTTTAACCTTCTTTGGTGCCCTGGACATGAGGAATGACCTTAAGATTTTGCATGAAAGGAGGATTAGCAGCCGCGTTGCGAGGGAGAATGTGAAAAGTGTTCATAATTAGTAAAATCCTGAGAATTCCGTCCGTTTTCGTCATTTGTTATCGAATCGACTTAAAGACAGATCGTCACATTGGCCGCTCTTCTCTCTGAAACGGTTGTACTTATCGTCTGCAAAGCTATGTCGCGTGCTGCGGTATACGGAGACACTAAAAGCACCATAGTAGAACACAGATGAAGCTTCTAAGTTGATGTAATAGCCAGAAAGAAGTACTACAATTCAAGTTTTAGTTATCGATTATTGACTTTTTATCTGGCTTTTGTGCCTTGGACATAAGCTAGGACATTTAGATTCAGCATGAAAGGAGGAGTAGCAGCCGAGTTGCACGGGAGAATGTGAAAAGTGTTCATATGTAGTAAAAACCTGAGAAATCCGCCCGTTTATGTCGTTTGTTATCGAATCGACTTAAAGCCAGATCGTCACATTAGCCGCTCTTCTCTCTGAAACGGTTGTACTTATCGTTTGCAAAGCTATGTCGCATGCTGCGGTATGCGGAGACACTAAAAGCACCATAGTAGAACATAGATGAAGCTTCTAAGTTGATGTAAAAGAAAGTAAGAAGAAGTGCAATTCAAGTTTTAGTTATGGATTATTGACTTTTTTACCATTCTTTGGTGCCTTGGCGATGAACTGGGACCAGACGACTTTGCATGAAGGGAGGACTAGCAGCCGCGTTGCACGGGAGACTGTGGAAAGTGATCATATATAGTAAAAACCTGAGAAATGCGTCCGTTTTCGTCATTTGTTATTGAATCGACTTAATGCCAGATCGTCACATTGGCCGCTCTTTTCTCTGAAACTGTTACATTTATCGTCTGCAAAGCTATGTCGCGTGCTGCCACATTAGGAGACACAAATAGCAGCATAGTAGAACACAGAAGAAGCTTCTAAGTTGATGTAATAGCCAGTAAGAAAAAGTACAAATCAAGTTTTAGCTATCGATTATTGATTTTTTACCCTTCTTTGGTGCCTTGGACATGATCTAGGAACTTAAGATTTTGCATGAGTGGAGGACTAGCAGCCGAGTTGCACGGGAGAATGTGAAAAGTGTTCATATGTAGTAAAAACCTGATAAATCCGTCCGTGTTCGTCATTTGTTATCGAATCGACTTAAAGCCAGATCGTCACATTGGCCGCTCTTCTCTCTGAAACAGTTGTGCTTATCGTCTGCAAAACTATGTCGCGTGCTGCGGTATGCGGAGACACTAAAAGCCCCATAGTAGAACACAGATGAAACTTCTAAGTTGATGTAATAGCCAGTAAGAAGTAGTAAAGTTCAAGTTTTAGGTATCGATTATTGACTTTTTAGCTGGCTTTGGTGCCTTGGACGTGAGCTAGGACCTTAAGATTCTGCATGAAAGGAGGACTAGCAGTCGCGTTGCAAGGGAGAATGTGAAAATTGTTCATATGTAGTAAAAACCTGAGAAATCCGTCCGTTTTCGTCATTTGTTATCGAATCGATATAAGGCCAGATCCTCACATTGGCCGCACTTCAGTCTAAAACGGTTACATTTATCGTCTGCAAAGCCATGTCGCGTGCTGCGGTATGCGGAGACACTAAAAGCACCATAGTAGAACACAGGTGATGCTTCTAAGTTGATGTAATAGCCAGTAAGAAGTAGTACAATTCAAGTTTTAGGTATCGATTATTGACTTTTTAGCTGGCTTTGGTGCCTTGGACATGAGCTAGGACCTTAAGATTTTGCAAGAAGGAGGAGTAGCTGCCGAGTTGCACTGGAGAATGTGAAAAGTGTTCATATGTAGTAAAAACCTGAGAAATCCGTCCGTTTTCGTCACGTGTTATCGAATCGACTAAAAACCAGATCGTCACATTGGCCGCTCTTCTCTCTGAAAAGTTTGTACTTATCGTCTGCAAAGTTATGTCGCGTGCTGCGGTATGCAGGTATTGATTATTGACTTTTTAGCTGGCTTTGGTTACTTGGACATTAGCTAGGACTTTAAGATTCTGCACGAAAGGAGGACTAGCAGCCGCGTTGCACGGGAGAATGTGAAAAGTGTTCATATGTAGTAAAAACCTGAGAAATCCGTCCGTTTTCGTCTTTTGTTATCGAATCGACTTAAAGGCAGATCGTGACATTGGCCGCTCTTCTCCTGAAACGGTTGTACTTATCGTCTGCAAAGCTATGTGGCGTGCTGCGGTAATGGGAGACACTAAAAGCACCATAGTAGAACACAGATGAAGCTTCTAAGTTGTTGTAATAGCCAGTAAGAAGTAATACAATTCAAGTTTTAGTTATCGATTATTGACTTTTTAACCTTCTTTGGTGCCCTGGACATGAGGAATGACCTTAAGATTATGCATGAAAGGAGGATTAGCAGCCGCGTTGCAAGGGAGAATGGGAAAAGTGTTCATAATTAGTAAAATCCTGAGAATTCCGTCCGTTTTCGTCATTTGTTATCGAATCGACTTAAAGCCAGATCGTCACATTGGCCGCTCTTCTCTCTGAAACGGTTGTACTTATCGTCTGCAAAGCTATGTCGCGTGCTGCGGTATACGGAGACACTAAAAGCACCATAGTAGAACACAGATGAAGCTTCTAAGTTGATGTAATATCCAGTAAGAAGTAGTACAATTCAAGTTTGAGGTATCGATTATTGACTTTTTATCTGGCTTTTGTGCCTTGGACATAAGCTAGGACATTTAGATTCACTATGAAAGGAGGAGTAGCAGCCGAGTTGCACGGGAGAATGTGAAAACTGTTCATATGTAGTAAAAACCTGAGAAATCCGTTCGTTTTCATCATTTGTTATTGAATTGACTTAAAGCCAGATCGTCACATTGGCCGCTCTTCTCTCTGAAATGGTTGTACTTATCGACTGCAAAGCTATGTCGCGTGCTGCAGTATGCGGAGACACTAAAAGCACCATAGTAGAACACAGATGAAGCTTCTAAGTTGATGTAATAGCCAGTAAGAAGTAGTACAGTTCAAGTTTTAGGTATCGTTTTATGACTTTTTAGCTGCCTTTGGTACCTTGGACATAAGCTAGGACCTTAAGATTCTGCATGAATTGAGGACTAGCTGCCGAGATGCTTGGGAAATGTGAAAAGTGTTCATATGTAGTAAAAACCTGAGAAATCCGTCCGTATTCGTCATTTGTTATCGAATCGACTTAAAGCCAGATCGTCAGGTTGGCCGGTCTTCTCTCTGAAACGGTTGTACTTATCGTCTGCAAAGCTATGACGCGTTCTGCGGTATGCGGAGACACTAAAAGCACCGTAGTAGAACACAGATGAAGCTTCTAAGTTGATGTAGTAGCCAGTAAAAAGTAGTACAATTCATGTTTTAGTTATCGATTATTGACTTTTTAGCTGGCTTTGGTGCCTTGGACATGAGCTAGGACCTTACGATTTTGCATGAGTGGAGGACTAGCAGCCGAGTTGCACGGGAGAATGTGAAAAGTGTTCATATGTAGTAAAAACCTTATAAATCCGTCCGTGTTCGTCATTTGTTATCGAATTGACTTAAAGCCAGATCGTCACATTGGCCGCTCTTCTCTCTGAAACGGTTGTACTTATCGTGTGCAAAGCTATATCGCGTGCTGCGGTATGCGGAGACCCTAAAAGCACCATAATAGAACACAGATGAAGCTTCGAAGTTGATGTAATAGAAAGTAAGAAGTAGTGCAATTCAAGTTTTAGGTATCAATAATTGACTTTTTAGCTGGCTTTGGTGCCTTTGACATCAGCTAGGACCTTAAGATTCTGCACGAAAGGAGGACTAGCAGCTGAGTTGCATGGGAGAATGTGAAAAGTGTTCATATGTAGTAAAAACCTGAGAATTCCGTCCGGTTTCGTCATTTGTTATCGAATCGACTTAAAGCCAGATCGTCACATTGGCCGCTCTTCTCTCTGAAACGGTTGTGCTTATCGTCTGCAAAGTTATGTCACGTGCTGCGGTATGCGGAGACACTAAAAGCCCCATAGTGGAACACAGATGAAGCTTCTAAGTAGATGTAATAGCCAGTAAGAAGTAGTACAATTCAAGTTTTAGGTATCGATTATTGACTTTTTAGCTGGCTTTGGTGCCTTGGACATGAGCTAGGACCTTAAGATTCTGACTGAAAGGAGGACTTGCAGCCGAGTTGCAAGGGAGAATGTGTAAAGTGTTCATAATTAGTAAAATCCTGAGAATTCCGTCCGTTTTCGTCATTTGTTATCGATTCGACTTAAAGCCAGATCGTCGCATTGGCCGCTCTTCTCTCTGAAACGGTTGTACTTATCGTCTGCAAAGCTATGTCGCTGGCTGCGGTATGTGGAGACAATAAAAGCACCATAGTAGAACACAGATGAAGCTTCGAAGTTGATGTAATAGCCAGTAAGAAGTAGTACAATTCAAGTTTTAGGTATCGATTATTGACTTTTTAGTTGTCTTTAGTGCCTTACACATGAGCTAGAACCTTAAGATTCTGCATGAAAGGAGGACTAGCAGCCGAGTTGCACGGGAGAATGTGAAAAGTGTTCATATGTAGTAAAAACCTGAGAAATCCGTCCGTTTTTGTCATTTGTTATCGAATCGACTTAAAACCTGATCGTCACATTGGCCGCTCTTCTCTCTGAAACGGTTGTACTTATCGTCTGCAAGGCTATGACGCGTGCTGCGGTATGTGGAGACACTAAAAGCACCATAGTAGAACAGATGAAGCTTCTAAGTTGATGTAATTGCCAGTAAGAAGTAGTACAATTCAAGTTTTAGGTATCGATTATTGACTTTTGAGCTGGCTTTTGTGCCATGGACATGAGCTAGGACCTTAAGATTCTGCATGAAAGGAGGACTAGCAGCCGAGTTGCATGGGAGAGTGTGAAAAGTGTTCATATACAGTAAAAACCTGAGAAATCCGTCCGTTTTCGTCATTTGTTATCGAATCGACTTAAAGCCAGATCGTCACATTGGCCGCTCTTCTCTCTAAAACGGTTGTACTTATCGTCTGCAAAGCTATGTCGCGTGCTGCGGTTTGCAATGACACTAAAAGCACCATAGTAGAACACAGATGATGCTTCTAAGTTGATGTAATAGCCAGTAAGAAGTAGTGCAATTCAAGTTTTAGGTATCGATTATTGACTTTTTAGCTGGCTTTGGTGCCTTGGACATGAGCTAGGACCTTAAGATTTTCCATGAAACTAGGAGTAGCTGCCGAGTTGCACAGGAGAATGTGAAAAGTGTTCATATGTAGTAAAAACCTGAGAAATCCGTCCGTTTTCGTCACGTGTTATCTAATCGACTAAAAACCAGTTCGTCACATTGGCCGCTATTCTCTCTGAAAAGTTTGTATTTATCGTCTGCAAAGCTATGTCGCGTGCTGTGGTATGCAGGTATCGATTATTGACTTTTTAGCTGGCTTTGGTGCCTTGGACATGAGCTAGGAACTTAAGATTCTGCATGAAAGGAGGACTAACAGCCGCGTTGCTCGGGAGAATGTGAAAAGTGTTCATATGTAGTAAAAACCTGAGAAATCCGTCCGTTTTCGTCATTTGTTATCGAATCGACTTAAAGCCTGATCGTCACATTGGCCGCTCTTCTCTCTGAAACGGTTGTACTTATCGTCTGCAAAGCTATGTCGCGTGCTGCGTTATGCGGAGACACAAAAGCACCACAGTACAACACAGATGAAGCTTCGAAGTTGATGTAATAGCCAGTAAGAAGTAGTACAATTCAAGTTTTAGGTATCGATTATTGACTTTTTAGCTGGCTTTGGTGCCTTGGACATGAGCTAGGACCTTAAGATTCTGCCTGAAAGGAGGACTTGCAGCCGAGTTGCAAGGGAGAATGTGAAAAGTGTTCATAATTAGTAAAATCCTGAGAATTCCGTCCGTTTTCGTCATTTGTTATCGAATCGACTTAAAGCCAGATCTTCACATTGGCCGCTCTTCTCTCTGAACCGGTTGTACTTATCGTCTGCAAAGCTATGTCGCTTGCTGCGGTATGTGGAGTCACTAAAACCACCATAGTAGAACACAGATGAAGCTTCGAAGTTGATGTAATAGCCAGTAAGAAGTAGTACAATTCAAGTTTTAGGTATCGATTATTGACTTTTTAGTTGTCTTTAGTGCCTTAGACATGAGCTAGGACCTTAAGATTCTGCATGAAAGGAGGCCTAGCAGCAGAGTTGCATGGGAGAATGTGAAAAGTGTTCATATGTAGTAAAAACCTGAGAAATCCGTCCGTTTTCGTCATTTGTTATCGAATCGACTTAAAGCTAGGACGTCACATTGGCCGCTTTTCTCTCTGAAACAGTTGTACTTATCGTCTGCAAAGCTATGTCGCGTGCTGCGGTATGTGGCGACACTAATAGCACCATAGTAGAAGACAGATGAAGCTTCTAAGTTGTTGTAATAGCCAGTAAGAAGTAGTACAATTCAAGTTTTAGGTATCGATTATTGACTTTTTTGCTGGCTTTGGTGCCTTGGACATGAGCTAGGACCTTGAGATTCTGCATGAAAGGAGGACTAGCAGCCGAGTTGCACGGGAGAATGTGAAAAGTGTTCATATGTAGTAAAAACCTGAGAAATCCGTTCGTTTCGTCATTTGTTATCAAATCGACTTAAACCCAGATCGTCACATTGGCCGCTCTTCTCTCTGAAACGGTTGTACTTATCGTCTGCAAAGCTATGTCGCGTGCTGCGGTATGCGGAGACACTAAAAGCACCATAGTAGAACACAGATGAAGCTTCTGAGTTGATGTAATAGCCAGTAAGAAGTAGTACAATTCAAGTTTTAGGTATCGATTATTGACTTTTTTGCTGGCTTTGGTGCCTTGGACATGAGCTAGGACCTTAGGATTCTGCATGAAAGGAGGACTAGCAGCCGAGCTGCATGGGAGAATGTGAAAAATGTTCATATGTAGTAAAAACCTGAGAAATCCGTCCGTATTCGTCATTTGTTATCGAATCGACTTAAAGCCAGATCGTCACATTGGCCGGTCTTTTCTCTGAAACGGTTGTACTTATCGTCTGCAAAGCTATGTCGCGTGCTGCGGTGTGCGGAGACACTAAAAGCACCATAGTAGAACACAGATGAAGCTTCTAAGTTGATGTAATAGCCAGTAAGAAGTAGTAAAATTCAAGTTTTAGTTATAGATTATTGATTTTATACCCTTCTTTGGTGCCTTGCATATGAGCTAGGAACTTAATATTTTGCATGAAAGGAGGACCAAAAGCCGAGTTGCATTGTAGAATGTGAAAAGTGTTCATATGTAGTGAAAACCTGAGAAATCCGTCCGTTTCCGTCATTTGTTATCGAATCGACTTAAAGCCAGATCGTCACATTGGCCGCTCTTCTCTCTGAAACGGTTGTACTTATCGTCTGCAAAGCTATGACGCGTGCTGCGGTATGTGGAGACACTAAAAGCACCATAGTGGAACACAGATGAAGCTTCTAAGTTGATGTAATTGCCAGTAAGAAGTAGTACAATTCAAGTTTTAGGTATCGATTATTGACTTTTTAGCTGGCTTTGGTGCCTTGGACATGAGCTTGGACCTTAAGATTCTGCATGAAAAGAGGACTAGCAGCCGAGTTGCACAGGAGAATGTGAAAAGTGTTCATATGTAGTAAAAACCTGAGAAATCCGTCCGTTTTCGTCATTTGTTATCGAATCGAATTAAAGCCAGGTCGTCACATTGGCCGCTCTTCTCTCTCAAACGGTTGTACTTATCGTCTGCAAAGCTATGTCGCGTGCTGCGGTATGCGGAGACACTAAAAGCACTATAGTAGAACACATATGAAGCTTCTGAGTTGATGTAATAGCCAGTAAGAAGTAGTACAATTCAAGTTTTAGGTATCGATTATTGACTTTTTTGCTGGCTTTGGTGCCTTGACCATGAGCTAGGACCTTAGGATTCTGCATGAAAGGAGGACTAGCAGCCGAGTTGCATGGGAGAATGTGAAAAGTGTTCATATGTAGTAAAAACCTAAGAAATCCGTCCGTTTTCGTCATTTGTTATCGAATCGACTTAAAGCTAGGACGTCACATTGGCCGATTTTCTCTCTGAAACAGTTGTACTTATCGTCTGCAAAGCTATGTCGCGTGCTGCGGTATGTGGCGACACTAATAGCACCATAGTAGAATACAGATGAAGCTTCTAAGTTGTTGTAATCGCCAGTAAGAAGTAGTACAATTCAAGTTTTAGGTATCGATTATTGACTTTTTTGCTGGCTTTGGTGCCTTGGACATGAGCTAGGACCTTGAGATTCTGCATGAAAGGAGGACTAGCAGCCGAGTTGCACGGGAGAATGTGAAAAGTGTTCATATGTAGTAAAAACCTGAGAAATCCGTTCGTTTCGTCATTTGTTATCAAATCGACTTAAACCCAGATCGTCACATTGGCCGCTCTTCTCTCTGAAACGGTTGTACTTATCGTCTGCAAAGCTATGTCGCGTGCTGCGGTATGCGGAGACACTAAAAGCACCATAGTAGAACACAGATGAAGCTTCTAAGTTGATGTAATTGCCAGTAAGAAGTAGTACAATTCAAGTTTTAGGTATCGATTATTGACTTTTTAGCTGGCTTTGGTGCCTTGGACATGAGCTTGGACCTTAAGATTCTGCATGAAAAGAGGACTAGCAGCTGAGTTGCATGGGAGAATGTGAAAAGTGTTCATATGTAGTAAAAACCTGAGAATTCCGTCCGTTTTCGTCATTTGTTATCGAATCGACTTAAAGCCAGATCGTCACATTGGCCGCTCTTCTCTCTGAATCGGTTGTACTTATCGTCTGCAAAGCTATGTCGCTTGCTGCGGTATGTGGTGACACTAAAAGCACCATAGTAGAACATAGATGAAGCTTCGAAGTTGATGTAATAGCCAGTAAGAAGTAGTACAATTCAAGTTTTAGGTATCGATTATTGACTTTTTAGTTGTCTTTAGTGCCTTAGACATGAGCTAGGACCTTACGATTCTGCATGAAAGGAGGACTTGCAGCCGAGTTGCAAGGGAGAATGTGTAAAGTGTTCATAATTAGTAAAATCCTGAGAATTCCGTCCGTTTTCGTCATTTGTTATCGATTCGACTTAAAGCCAGATCGTCGCATTGGCCGCTCTTCTCTCTGAAACGGTTGTACTTATCGTCTGCAAAGCTATGTCGCTGGCTGCGGTATGTGGAGACAATAAAAGCACCATAGTAGAACACAGATGAAGCTTCGAAGTTGATGTAATAGCCAGTAAGAAGTAGTACAATTCAAGTTTTAGGTATCGATTATTGACTTTTTAGTTGTCTTTAGTGCCTTAGACATGAGCTAGAACCTTAAGATTCTGCCTGAAAGGAGGACTTGCAGCCGAGTTGCAAGGGAGAATGTGTAAAGTGTTCATAATTAGTAAAATCCTGAGAATTCCGTCCGTTTTCGTCATTTGTTATCGAATCGACTTAAAGCTAGGTCGTTACATTGGCCGCTCTTCTCTCTGAGACGGTTGTACTTATCGTCTGCAAAGCTATGTCGGGTGCTGCGGTATGTGGCGACACTAATAGCACCATAGTAGAATACAGATGAAGCTTCTAAGTTGTTGTAATAGCCAGTAAGAAGTAGTACAATTCAAGTTTTAGGTATCGATTATTGACTTCTTAGTTGTCTTTAGTGCCTTAGACATGAGTTAGGACCTTGAGATTCTGCATGAAAGGAGGACTAGCAGCCGAGTTGCATGGGAGAATATGAAAAGTGTTCATATGTAGTAAAAACCTGAGAAATCCGTCCGTTTTCGTCATTTGTTATCGAATCGACTTAAAGCTAGGTCGTCACATTGGCCGCTCTTCTCTCTGAAACGGTTCTACTTATCGTCTGCAAAGCTATGTCGCGTGCTGCGGTATGTGGCGATACTAATAGCACCATAGTAGAATACAGATGAAGCTTCTAAGTTGTTGCAATAGCCAGTAAGAAGTAGTACAATTCAAGTTTTAGGTATCGATTATTGACTTTTTTGCTGGCTTTGGTGCCTTGGACATGAGCTAGGACCTTGAGATTCTGCATGAAAGGAGGACTAGCAGCCGAGTTGCACGGGAGATTGTGAAAAGTGTTCATATGTAGTAAAAACCTGAGAAATCCGTTCGTTTTCGTCATTTGTTATCGAATCGACTTAAAGCCAGATCGTCACATTGGCCGCTCTTCTCTCTGAAACGGTTGTGCTTATCGTCTGCAAAGTTATGTCACGTGCTGCGGTATGCGGAGACACTAAAAGCCCCATAGTGGAACACTGATGAAGCTTCTAAGTTGATGTAATAGCCAGTAAGAAGTAGTACAATTCAAGTTTTAGGTATCGATTATTGACTTTTTAGTTGTCTTTAGTGCCTTAGACATGAGCTAGAACCTTAAGATTCTGCATGAAAGGAGGACTAGCAGCCGAGTTGCACGGGAGAATGTGAAAAGTGTTCATATATAGTAAAAACCTGAGAAATCCGTCCGTTTTTGTCATTTGTTATCGAATCGACTTAAAACCAGATCGTCACATTGGCCGCTCTTCTCTCTGAAACGGTTGTACTTATCGTCAGCAAGGCTATGACGCGTGCTGCGGTATGTGGAGACACTAAAAGCACCATAGTAGAACAGATGAAGCTTCTAAGTTGATGTAATAGCCAGTAAGAAGTAGTACAAGTCAAGTTTTAGGTATCGATTATTGACTTTTGAGCTGGCCTTTGTGCCTTGGACATGAGCTAGGACCTTAAGATTCTGCATGAAAGGAGGACTAGCAGCCGAGTTGCATGGGAGAGTGTGAAAAGTGTTCATATATAGTAAAAACCTGAGAAATCCGTCCGTTTTCGTCATTTGTTATCGAATCGACTTAAAGCCAGATCGTCACATTGGCCGCTCTTCTCTCTAAAACGGTTGTACTTATCGTCTGCAAAGCTATGTCGCGTGCTGCGGTTTGCAATGACACTAAAAGCACCATAGTAGAACACAGATGATGCTTCTAAGTTGACGTAATAGCCAGTAAGAAGTAGTGCAATTCAAGTTTTAGGTATCGATTATTGACTTTTTAGCTGGCTTTGGTGCCTTGGACACGAGCTAGGACCTTAAGATTTTGCATGAAACTAGGAGTAGCTGCCGAGTTGCACAGGAGAATGTGAAAAGTGTTCATATGTAGTAAAAACCTGAGAAATCCGTCCGTTTTCGTCACGTGTTATCTAATCGACTAAAAACCAGTTCGTCACATTCTCCGCTCTTCTCTCTGAAAAGTTTGTATTTATCGTCTGCAAAGCTATGTCGCGTGCTGTGGTATGCAGGTATCGATTATTGACTTTTTAGCTGGCTTCGGTGCCTTGGACATGAGCTAGGAACTTAAGATTCTGCATGAAAGGAGGACTAACAGCCGCGTTGCTCGGGAGAATGTGAAAAGTGTTCAAATGTAGTAAAAACCTGAGAAATCCGTCCGTTTTCGTCATTTGTTATCGAATCGACTTAAAGCCTGATCGTCACATTGGCCGCTCTTCTCTCTGAAACGGTTGTACTTATCGTCTGCAAAGCTATGTCGCGTGCTGCGTTATGCGGAGACACAAAAGCACCACAGTAGAACACAGATGAAGCTTCTAAGTTGATGTAATAGCCAGTAAGAAGTAGTACAATTCAAGTTTTAGGTATCGATTATTGACTTTTTAGCTGGCTTTGGTGCCTTGGACATGAGCTAGGACCTTAAGATTCTGCCTGAAAGGAGGACTTGCAGCCGAGTTGCAAGGGAGAATGTGAAAAGTGTTCATAATTAGTAAAATCCTGAGAATTCCGTCCGTTTCGTCATTTGTTATCGAATCGAATTAAAGCCAGATCGTCACATTGGCCGCTCTTCTCTCTGAACCGGTTGTACTTATCGTCTGCAAAGCTATGTCGCTTGCTGCGGTATGTGGAGACACTAAAAGCACCATAGTAGAACACAGATGAAGCTTCGAAGTTGATGTAATAGCCAGTAAGAAGTAGTACAATTCAAGTTTTAGGTATCGATTATTGACTTTTTAGTTGTCTTTAGTGCCTTAGACATGAGCTAGGACCTTAAGATTCTGCATGAAAGGAGGACTAGCAGCAGAGTTGCATGGGAGAATGTGAAAAGTGTTCATATGTAGTAAAAACCTGAGAAATCCGTCCGTTTTCGTCATTTGTTATCGAATCGACTTAAACCTAGGACGTCACATTGGCCGCTTTTCTCTCTGAAACAGTTGTACTTATCGTCTGCAAAGCTATGTCGCGTGCTGCGGTATGTGGCGACACTAATAGCACCATAGTAGAATACAGATGAAGCTTCTAAGTTGTTGTAATAGCCAGTAAGAAGTAGTACAATTCAAGTTTTAGGTATCGATTATTGACTTTTTTGCTGGCTTTGGTGCCTTGGACATGAGCTAGGACCTTGAGATTCTGCATGAAAGGAGGACTAGCAGCCGAGTTGCACGGGAGAATGTGAAAAGTGTTCATATGTAGTAAAAACCTGAGAAATCCGTTCGTTTCGTCATTTGTTATCGAATCGACTTAAACCCAGATCGTCACATTGGCCGCTCTTCTCTCTGAAACGGTTGTACTTATCGTCTGCAAAGCTATGTCGCGTGCTGCGGTATGCGGAGACACTAAAAGCACCATAGTAGAACACAGATGAAGCTTCTGAGTTGATGTAATAGCCAGTAAGAAGTAGTACAATTCAAGTTTTAGGTATCGATTATTGACTTTTTTGCTGGCTTTTGTGCCTTGGACATGAGCTAGGACCTTAGGATTCTGCATGAAAGGAGGACTAGCAGCCGAGCTGCATGGGAGAATGTGAAAAGTGTTCATATGTAGTAAAAACCTGAGAAATCCGTCCGTATTCGTCATTTGTTATCGAATCGACTTAAAGCCAGATCGTCACATTGGCCGGTCTTTTCTCTGAAACGGTTGTACTTATCGTCTGCAAAGCTATGTCGCGTGCTGCGGTGTGCGGAGACACTAAAAGCACCATAGTAGAACACAGATGAAGCTTCTAAGTTGATGTAATAGCCAGTAAGAAGTAGTAAAATTCAAGTTTTAGTTATAGATTATTGATTTTATACCCTTCTTTGGTGCCTTGCATATGAGCTAGGAACTTAAGATTTTGCATGAAAGGAGGACTAAAAGCCGAGTTGCATTGTAGAATGTAAAAAGTGTTCATATGTAGTGAAAACCTGAGAAATCCGTCCGTTTCCGTCATTTGTTATCGAATCGACTTAAAGCCAGATCGTCACATTGGCCGCTCTTCTCTCTGAAACGGTTGTACTTATCGTCTGCAAAGCTATGTCGCGTGCTGCGGTATGTGGCGACACTAATAGCACCATAGTAGAATACAGATGAAGCTTCTAAGTTGTTGTAATAGCCAGTAAGAAGTAGTACAATTCAAGTTTTAGGTATCGATTATTGACCTCTTAGTTGTCTTTAGTGCCTTAGACATGAGTTAGGACCTTGAGATTCTGCATGAAAGGAGGACTAGCAGCCGAGTTGCATGGGAGAATGTGAAAAGTGTTCATATGTAGTAAAAACCTGAGAAATCCGTCCGTTTTCGTCATTTGTTATCGAATCGACTTAAAGCCAGATCGTCACATTGGCCGCTCTTCTCTCTGAGACGGTTGTACTTATCGTCTGCAAAGCTATATCGCGTGCTGCGGTGTGCGGAGACACTAAAAGCACCATAGTAGAACACAGATGAAGCTTCGAAGTTGATGTAATAGCCAGTAAGAAGTAGTACAATTCAAGTTTTAGGTATCGATTATTGACTTTTTGTTGTCTTTAGTGCCTTAGACATGAGCTAGAACCTTAAGATTCTGCATGAAAGGAGGACTAGCAGCCGAGTTGCACGGGAGAATGTGAAAAGTGTTCATATATAGTAAAAACCTGAGAAATCCGTCCGTTTTTGTCATTTGTTATCGAATCGACTTAAAACCAGATCGTCACATTGGCCGCTCTTCTCTCTGAAACGGTTGTACTTATCGTCTGCAAGGCTATGACGCGTGCTGCGGTATGTGGAGACACTAAAAGCACCATAGTAGAACAGATGAAGCTTCTAAGTTGATGTAATTGCCAGTAAGAAGTAGTACAATTCAAGTTTTAGGTTTCGATTATTGACTTTTGAGCTGGCTTTTGTGCCTTGGACATGAGCTAGGATCTTAAGATTCTGCATGAAAGGAGGACTAACAGCCGAGTTGCATGGGAGAGTGTGAAAAGTGTTCATATATAGTAAAAACCTGAGAAATCCGTCCGTTTTCGTCATTTGTTATCGAATCGACTTAAAGCCAGATCGTCACATTGGCCGCTCTTCTCTCTAAAACGGTTGTACTTATCGTCTGCAAAGCTATGTCGCGTGCTGCGGTTTGCAATGACACTAAAAGCACCATAGTAGAACACAGATGATGCTTCTAAGTTGATGTAATAGCCAGTAAGAAGTAGTGCAATTCAAGTTTTAGGTATCGATTATTGACTTTTTAGCTGGCTTTGGTGCCTTGGACATGAGCTAGGACCTTAAGATTTTGCATGAAAGGAGGAGTAGCTGCCGAGTTGCACAGGAGAATGTGAAAAGTGTTCATATGTAGTAAAAACCTGAGAAATCCGTCCGTTTTCGTCACGTGTTATCTAATCGACTAAAAACCAGTTCGTCACTTTCGCCGCTCTTCTCTCTGAAAAGTTTGTATTTATCGTCTGCAAAGCTATGTCGCGTGCTGTGGTATGCAGGAATCGATTATTGACTTTTTAGCTGGCTTTGGTGCCTTGGACATGAGCTAGGAACTTAAGATTCTGCATGAAAGGAGGACTAACAGCCGCAATGCTCGGGAGAATGTGAAAAGTGTTCATATGTAGTAAAAACCTGAGAAATCCGTCCGTTTTCGTCATTTGTTATCGAATCGACTTAAAGCCTGATCGTCACATTGGCCGCTCTTCTCTCTGAAACGGTTGTACTTATCGTCTGCAAAGCTATGCCGCGTGCTGCGTTATGCGGAGACACAAAAGCACCACAGTAGAACACAGATGAAGCTTCTAAGTTGATGTAATAGCCAGTAGGAAGTAGTACAATTCAAGTTTTAGGTATCGATTATTGACTTTTTAGCTGGCTTTGGTGCCTTGGACATGAGCTAGGAACTTAAGATTCTGCATGAAAGGAGGACTAACAGCCGCGTTGCTCGGGAGAATGTGAAAAGTGTTCATATGTAGTAAAAACCTGAGAAATCCGTCCGTTTTCGTCATTTGTTATCGAATCGACTTAAAGCCTGATCGTCACATTGGCCGCTCTTCTCTCTGAAACGGTTGTACTTATCGTCTGCAAAGCTATGTCGCGTGCTGCGTTATGCGGAGACACAAAAGCACCACAGTAGAACACAGATGAAGCTTCTAAGTTGATGTAATAGCCAGTAAGAAGTAGTACAATTCAAGTTTTAGGTATCGATTATTGACTTTTTAGCTGGCTTTGGTGCCTTGGACATGAGCTAGGACCTTAAGATTCTGCCTGAAAGGAGGACTTGCAGCCGAGTTGCAAGGGAGAATGTGAAAAGTGTTCATAATTAGTAAAATCCTGAGAATTCCGTCCGTTTTCGTCATTTGTTATCGAATCGACTTAAAGCCAGATCGTCACATTGGCCGCTCTTCTCTCTGAACCGGTTGTACTTATCGTCTGCAAAGCTATGTCGCTTGCTGCGGTATGTGGAGACACTAAAAGCACCATAGTAGAACACAGATGATGCTTCGAAGTTGATGTAATAGCCAGTAAGAAGTAGTACAATTCAAGTTTTAGGTATCGATTATTGACTTTTTAGTTGTCTTTAGTGCCTTAGACATGAGCTAGGACCTTAAGATTCTGCATGAAAGGAGGACTAGCAGCAGAGTTGCATGGGAGAATGTGAAAAGTGTTCATATGTAGTAAAAACCTGAGAGATCCGTCCGTTTTCGTCATTTGTTATCTAATCGACTTAAAGCTAGGACGTCACATTGGCCGCTTTTCTCTCTGAAACAGTTGTACTTATCGTCTGCAAAGCTATGTCGCGTGCTGCGGTATGTGGCGACACTAATAGCACCATAGTAGAATACAGATGAAGCTTCTAAGTTGTTGTAATAGCCAGTAAGAAGTAGTACAATTCAAGTTTTAGGTATCGATTATTGACTTTTTTGCTGGCTTTGGTGCCTTGGACATGAGCTAGGACCTTGAGATTCTGCATGAAAGGAGGACTAGCAGCCGAGTTGCACGGGAGAATGTGAAAAGTGTTCATATGTAGTAAAAACTTGAGAAATCCGTTCGTTTCGTCATTTGTTATCGAATCGACTTAAACCCAGATCGTCACATTGGCCGCTCTTCTCTCTGAAACGGTTGTACTTATCGTCTGCAAAGGTATGTCACGTGCTGCCTTTTGTAAAGACACTAAAAGCACCATAGTAGAACACACATGATGCTTCTAAGTTGATGTAATAGCCGGTAAGAAGTAGTACAATTCAAGTTTTAGGTATCGATTATTGACTTTTTAGCTGGCTTTTGTGCCTTGGACATGAGCTAGGACCTTAAGATTCTGCACGAAAGGAGGACTAGCAGCTGAGTTGCATGGGAGAATGTGAAAAGTGTTCATATATAGTAAAAACCTGAGAATTCCGTCCGTTTTCGTCATTTGTTATCGAATCGACTTAAAGCCAGATCGTCACATTGGCCGCTCTTCTCTCTGAAACGGTTGTACTTATCGTCTGCAAAGCTATGTCGCTGGCTGCGGTATGTGGTGACACTAAAAGCACCATAGTAGAACATAGATGAAGCTTCGAAGTTGATGTAATAGCCAGTAAGAAGTAGTTCAATTCAAGTTTTAGGTATCGATTATTGACTTTTTAGTTGTCTTTAGTGCCTTAGACATGAGCTAGGACCTTAAGATTCTGCATGAAAGGAGGACTAGCAGCCGAGTTGCATGGGAGAATGTGAAAAGTGTTCATATGTAGTAAAAACCTGAGAAATCCGTCCGTTTTCGTCATTTGTTATCGAATCGACTTAAAGCTAGGTCGTCACATTGGCCGCTCTTCTCTCTGAGACGGTTGTACTTATCGTCTGCAAAGCTATGTCGCGTGCTGCGGTATGTGGCGACACTAATAGCACCATAGTAGAATACAGATGAAGCTTCTAAGCTGTTGTAATAGCCAGTAAGAAGTAGTACAATTCAAGTTTTAGGTATCGATTATTGACCTCTTAGTTGTCTTTAGTGCCTTAGACATGAGTTAGGACCTTGAGATTCTGCACGAAAGGAGGACTAGCAGCCGAGTTGCATGGGAGAATGTGAAAAGTGTTCATATGTAGTAAAAACCTGAGAAATCCGTCCGTTTTCGTCATTTGTTATCGAATCGCCTTAAAGCTAGGTCGTCACATTGGCCGCTCTTCTCTCTGAAACGGTTCTACTTATCGTCTGCAAAGCTATGTCGCGTGCTGCGGTATGTGGCGATACTAATAGCACGATAGTAGAATACAGATGAAGCTTCTAAGTTGTTGTAATAGCCAGTAAGAAGTAGTACAATTCAAGTTTTAGGTATCGATTATTGACTTTTTTGCTGGCTTTGGTGCCTTGGACATGAGCTAGGACCTTGAGATTCTGCATGAAAGGAGGACTAGCAGCCGAGTTGCACGGGAGAATGTGAAAAGTGTTCATATGTAGTAAAAACCTGAGAAATCCGTTCGTTTTCGTCATTTGTTATCGAATCGACTTAAAACCAGATCGTCACATTGGCCGCTCTTCTCTCTGAAACGGTTGTACTTATCGTCTGCAAGGCTATGACGCGTGCTGCGGTATGTGGAGACACTAAAAGCACCATAGTAGAACAGATGAAGCTTCTAGGTTGATGTAATTGCCAGTAAGAAGTAGTACAATTCAAGTTTTAGGTATCGATTATTGACTTTTGAGCTGGCTTTTGTGCCTTGGACATGAGCTAGGACCTTAAGATTCTGCATGAAGGGAGGACTAGCAGCCGAGTTGCATGGGAGAGTGTGAAAAGTGTTCATATATCGTAAAAACCTGAGAAATCCGTCCGTTTTCGTCATTTGTTATCGAATCGACTTAAAGCCAGATCGTCACATTGGCCGCTCTTCTCTCTAAAACGGTTGTACTTATCGTCTGCAAAGCTATGTCGCGTGCTGCGGTTTGCAATGACACTAAAAGCACCATAGTAGAACACAGATGATGCTTCTAAGTTGATGTAATAGCCAGTAAGAAATAGTGCAATTCAAGTTTTAGGTATCGATTATTGACTTTTTAGCTGGCTTTGGTGCCTTGGACATGAGCTAGGACCTTAAGATTTTGCATGAAAGGAGGAGTAGCTGCCGAGTTTGCACAGGAGAATGTGAAAAGTGTTCATATGTAGTAAAAACCTGAGAAATCCGTCCGTTTTCTTCACGTGTTATCTAATCGACTAAAAACCAGTTCGTCACATTCGCCGCTCTTCTCTTTGAAAAGTTTGTATTTATCGTCTGCAAAGCTATGTCGCGTGCTGTGGTATGCAGGTATCGATTATTGACTTTTTAGCTGGCTTTGGTGCCTTGGACATGAGCTAGGAACTTAAGATTCTGCATGAAAGGAGGACTAACAGCCGCGTTGCTCGGGAGAATGTGAAAAGTGTTCATATGTAGTAAAAACCTGAGAAATCCGTCCGTTTTCGTCATTTGTTATCGAATCGACTTAAAGCCTGATCGTCACATTGGCCGCTCTTCTCTCTGAAACGGTTGTACTTATCGTCTGCAAAGCTATGTCGCGTGCTGCGTTATGCGGAGACACAAAAGCACCACAGTAGAACACAGATGAAGCTTCTAAGTTGATGTAATAGCCAGTAAGAAGTAGTACAATTCAAGTTTTAGGTATCGATTATTGACTTTTTAGCTGGCTTTGGTGCCTTGGACATGAGCTAGGACCTTAAGATTCTGCCTGAAAGGAGGACTTGCAGCCGAGTTGCAAGGCAGAATGTGAAAAGTGTTCATAATTAGTAAAATCCTGAGAATTCCGTCCGTTTTCGTCATTTGTTATCGAATCGACTTAAAGCCAGATCGTCACATTGGCCGCTCTTCTCTCTGAACCGGTTGTACTTATCGTCTGCAAAGCTATGTCGCTTGCTGCGGTATGTGGAGACACTAAAAGCACCATAGTAGAACACAGATGAAGCTTCGAAGTTGATGTAATAGCCAGTAAGAAGTAGTACAATTCAAGTTTTAGGAATCGATTATTGACTTTTTAGTTGTCTTTAGTGCCTTAGACATGAGCTAGGACCTTACGATTCTGCATGAAAGGAGGACTAGCAGCAGAGTTGCATGGGAGAATGTGAAAAGTGTTCATATGTAGTAAAAACCTGAGAAATCCGTCCGTTTTCGTCATTTGTTATCGAATCGACTTAAAGCTAGGACGTCTCATTGGCCGCTTTTCTCTCTGAAACAGTTGTACTTATCGTCTGCAAAGCTATGTCGCGTGCTGCGGTATGTGGCGACACTATTAGCACCATAGTAGAATACAGATGAAGCTTCTAAGTTGTTGTAATAGCCAGTAAGAAGTAGTACAATTCAAGTTTTAGGTATCGATTATTGACTTTTTTGCTGGCTTTGGTGCCTTGGACATGAGCTAGGACCTTGAGATTCTGCATGAAAGGAGGACTAGCAGCCGAGTTGCACGGGAGAATGTGAAAAGTGTTCATATGTAGTAAAAACCTGAGAAATCCGTTCGTTTCGTCATTTGTTATCGAATCGACTTAAAACCAGATCGTCACATTGGCCGCTCTTCTCTCTGAAACGGTTGTACTTATCGTCTGCAAAGCTATGTCGCGTGCTGCGGTATGCGGAGACACTAAAAGCACCATAGTAGAACACAGATGAAGCTTCTGAGTTGATGTAATAGCCAGTAAGAAGTAGTACAATTCAAGTTTTAGGTATCGATTATTGACTTTTTTGCTGGCTTTGGTGCCTTGGACATGAGCTAGGACATTAAGATTCTGCATGAAAGGAGGACTAGCACCCGAGTTGCACGGGAGAATGTGAAAAGTGTTCATATGTAGTAAAAACCTGAGATTCCGTCCGTTTTCGTCATTTGTTATCGAATCGACTTAAAGCCAGATCGTCACATTGGCCGCTCTTCTCTCTGAAACGGTTGTACTTATCGTCTGCAAAGCTATGTCGCTTGCTGCGGTATGTGGTGACACTAAAAGCACCATAGTAGAACATAGATGAAGCATCGAAGTTGATGTAATAGCCAGTAAGAAGTAGTACAATTCAAGTTTTAGGTATCGATTATTGACTTTTTAGTTGTCTTTAGTGCCTTAGACATGAGCTAGGACCTTAAGATTCTGCATGAAAGGAGGACTAGCAGCCGAGTTGCATGGGAGAATGTGAAAAGTGTTCATATGTAGTAAAAACCTGAGAAATCCGTCCGTTTTCGTCATTTGTTATCGAATCGACTTAAAGCTAGGTCGTCACATTGGCCGCTCTTCTCTCTGAGACGGTTGTACTTATCGTCTGCAAAGCTATGTCGCGTGCTGCGGTATGTGGCGACACTAATAGCACCATAGTAGAATACAGATGAAGCTTCTAAGTTGTTGTAATAGCCAGTAAGAAGTAGTACAATTCAAGTTTTAGGTATCGATTATTGACCTCTTAGTTGTCCTTAGTGCCTTAGACATGAGTTAGGACCTTGAGATTCTGCATGAAAGGAGGACTAGCAGCCGAGTTGCATGGGAGAATGTGAAAAGTGTTCATATGTAGTAAAAGCCTGAGAAATCCGTCCGTTTTCGTCATTTGTTATCGAATCGACTTAAAGCTAGGTCGTCACATTGGCCGCTCTTCTCTCTGAAACGGTTCTACTTATCGTCTGCAAAGCTATGTCGCGTGCTGCGGTATGTGGCGATACTAATAGCACCATAGTAGAATACAGATGAAGCTTCTAAGTTGTCGTAATAGCCAGTAAGAAGTAGTACAATTCAAGTTTTAGGTATCGATTATTGACTTTTTTGCTGGCTTTGGTGCCTTGGACAAGAGCTATGACCTTGAGATTCTGCATGAAAGGAGGACTAGCAGCCGAGTTGCACGGGAGAATGTGAAAAGTGTTCATATGTAGTAAAAACCTGAGAATTCCGTTCGTTTTCGTCATTTGTTATCGAATCGACTTAAAGCCAGATCGTCACTTTGGCCGCTCTTCTCTCTGAAACGGTTGTACTTATCGACTGCAAAGCTATGACGCGTGCTGCGGTGTGCGGAGACACTAAAAGCACCATAGTAGAACACAGATGAAGCTTCTGAGTTGATGTAATAGCCAGTAAGAAGTAGTACAATTCAAGTTTTAGGTATCGATTATTGACTTTTTTGCTGGCTTTGGTGCCTTGGACATGAGCTAGGACCTTGAGATTCTGCATGAAAGGAGGACTAGCAGCCGAGTTGCATGGGAGAATGTGAAAAGTGTTCATATGTAGTAAAAACCTGAGAAATCCGTCCGTTTTCGTCATTTGTTATCGAATCGACTTAAAGCCTGATCGTCACATTGGCCGCTCTTCTCTCTGAGACGGTTGTACTTATCGTCTGCAAAGCTATGTCGCGTGCTGCGGTTTGCAATGACACTAAAAGCACCATAGTAGAACACAGATGATGCTTCTAAGTTGATGTAATAGCCAGTAAGAAGTAGTGCAATTCAAGTTTTAGGTATCGATTATTGACTTTTTAGCTGGCTTTGGTGCATTGGACATGAGCTAGGACCTTAAGATTTTGCATGAAAGGAGGAGTAGCTGCCGAGTTGCACAGGAGAATGTGAAAAGTGTTCATATGTAGTAAAAACCTGAAAAATCCGTCCGTTTTCGTCACGTGTTATCTAATCGACTAAAAACCAGTTCGTCACATTGGCCGCTCTTCTCTCTGAAAAGTTTGTATTTATCGTCTGCAAAGCTATATCGCGTGCTGTGGTATGCAGGTATCGATTATTGACTTTTTAGCTGGCTTTGGTGCCTTGGACATGACCTAGGAACTTAAGATTCTGCATGAAAGGAGGACTAACAGCCGCGTTGCTCGGGAGAATGTGAAAAGTGTTCATATGTAGTAAAAACCTGAGAAATCCGTCCGTTTTCGTCATTTGTTATCGAATCGACTTAAAGCCTGATCGTCACATTGGCCGCTCTTCTCTCTGAAACGGTTGTACTTATCGTCTGCAAAGCTATGTCGCGTGCTGCGTTATGCGGAGACACAAAAGCACCACAGTAGAACACAGATGAAGCTTCTAAGTTGATGTAATAGCCAGTAAGAAGTAGTACAATTCAAGTTTTAGGTATCGATTATTGACTTTTTAGCTGGCTTTGGTGCCTTGGACATGAGCTAGGACCTTAAGATTCTGCCTGAAAGGAGAACTTGCAGCCGAGTTGCAAGGGAGAATGTGAAAAGTGTTCATAATTAGTAAAATCCTGAGAATTCCGTCCGTTTTCGTCATTTGTTATCGAATCGACTTAAAGCCAGATCGTCACATTGGCCGCTCTTCTCTCTGAACCGGTTGTACTTATCGTCTGCAAAGCTATGTCGCTTGCTGCGGTATGTGGAGACACTAAAAGCACCATAGTAGAACACAGATGAAGCTTCGAAGTTGATGTAATAGCCAGTAAGAAGTAGTACAATTCAAGTTTTAGGTATCGATTATTGACTTTTTAGTTGTCTTTAGTGCCTTAGACATGAGCTAGGACCTTAAGATTCTGCATGAAAGGAGGACTAGCAGCAGAGTTGCATGGGAGAATGTGAAAAGTGTTCATATGTAGTAAAAGCCTGAGAAATCCGTCCGTTTTCGTCATTTGTTATCGAATCGACTTAAAGCTAGGTCGTCACATTGGCCGCTCTTCTCTCTGAAACGGTTCTACTTATCGTCTGCAAAGCTATGTCGCGTGCTGCGGTATGTGGCGATACTAATAGCACCATAGTAGAATACAGATGAAGCTTCTAAGTTGTTGTAATAGCCAGTAAGAAGTAGTACAATTCAAGTTTTAGGTATCGATTATTGACTTTTTTGCTGGCTTTGGTGCCTTGGACAAGAGCTATGACCTTGAGATTCTGCATGAAAGGAGGACTAGCAGCCGAGTTGCACGGGAGAATGTGAAAAGTGTTCATATGTAGTAAAAACCTGAGAATTCCGTTCGTTTTCGTCATTTGTTATCGAATCGACTTAAAGCCAGATCGTCACTTTGGCCGCTCTTCTCTCTGAAACGGTTGTACTTATCGACTGCAAAGCTATGACGCGTGCTGCGGTTTGCGGAGACACTAAAAGCACCATAGTAGAACACAGATGAAGCTTCTGAGTTGATGTAATAGCCAGTAAGAAGTAGTACAATTCAAGTTTTAGGTATCGATTATTGACTTTTTTGCTGGCTTTGGTGCCTTGGACATGAGCTAGGACCTTGAGATTCTGCATGAAAGGAGGACTAGCAGCCGAGTTGCATGGGAGAATGTGAAAAGTGTTCATATGTAGTAAAAACCTGAGAAATCCGTCCGTTTTCGTCATTTGTTATCGAATCGACTTAAAGCCTGATCGTCACATTGGCCGCTCTTCTCTCTGAGACGGTTGTACTTATCGTCTGCAAAGCTATGTCGCGTGCTGCGGTTTGCAATGACACTAAAAGCACCATAGTAGAACACAGATGATGCTTCTAAGTTGATGTAATAGCCAGTAAGAAGTAGTGCAATTCAAGTTTTAGGTATCGATTATTGACTTTTTAGCTGGCTTTGGTGCATTGGACATGAGCTAGGACCTTAAGATTTTGCATGAAAGGAGGAGTAGCTGCCGAGTTGCACAGGAGAATGTGAAAAGTGTTCATATGTAGTAAAAACCTGAAAAATCCGTCCGTTTTCGTCACGTGTTATCTAATCGACTAAAAACCAGTTCGTCACATTGGCCGCTCTTCTCTCTGAAAAGTTTGTATTTATCGTCTGCAAAGCTATATCGCGTGCTGTGGTATGCAGGTATCGATTATTGACTTTTTAGCTGGCTTTGGTGCCTTGGACATGACCTAGGAACTTAAGATTCTGCATGAAAGGAGGACTAACAGCCGCGTTGCTCGGGAGAATGTGAAAAGTGTTCATATGTAGTAAAAACCTGAGAAATCCGTCCGTTTTCGTCATTTGTTATCGAATCGACTTAAAGCCTGATCGTCACATTGGCCGCTCTTCTCTCTGAAACGGTTGTACTTATCGTCTGCAAAGCTATGTCGCGTGCTGCGTTATGCGGAGACACAAAAGCACCACAGTAGAACACAGATGAAGCTTCTAAGTTGATGTAATAGCCAGTAAGAAGTAGTACAATTCAAGTTTTAGGTATCGATTATTGACTTTTTAGCTGGCTTTGGTGCCTTGGACATGAGCTAGGACCTTAAGATTCTGCCTGAAAGGAGAACTTGCAGCCGAGTTGCAAGGGAGAATGTGAAAAGTGTTCATAATTAGTAAAATCCTGAGAATTCCGTCCGTTTTCGTCATTTGTTATCGAATCGACTTAAAGCCAGATCGTCACATTGGCCGCTCTTCTCTCTGAACCGGTTGTACTTATCGTCTGCAAAGCTATGTCGCTTGCTGCGGTATGTGGAGACACTAAAAGCACCATAGTAGAACACAGATGAAGCTTCGAAGTTGATGTAATAGCCAGTAAGAAGTAGTACAATTCAAGTTTTAGGTATAGATTATTGACTTTTTAGTTGTCTTTAGTGCCTTAGACATGAGCTAGGACCTTAAGATTCTGCATGAAAGGAGGACTAGCAGCAGAGTTGCATGGGAGAATGTGAAAAGTGTTCATATGTAGTAAAAACCTGAGAAATCCGTCCGTTTTCGTCATTTGTTATCGAATCGACTTAAAGCTAGGACGCCACATTGGCCGCTTTTCTCTCTGAAATAGTTGTACTTATCGTCTGTAAAGCTATGTCGCGTGCTGCGGTATGTGGCGACACTAATAGCACCATAGTAGAATACAGATGAAGCTTCTAAGTTGTTGTAATAGCCAGTAAGAAGTAGTACAATTCAAGTTTTAGGTACCGATTATTGACTTTTTTGCTGGCTTTGGTGCCTTGGACATGAGCTAGGACCTTGAGATTCTGCATGAAAGGAGGACTAGCAGCCGAGTTGCACGGGAGAATGTGAAAAGTGTTCATATGTAGTAAAAACCTGAGAAATCCGTTCGTTTCGTCATTTGTTATTGAATCGACTTAAACCCAGATCGTCACATTGGCCGCTCTTCTCTCTGAAACGGTTGTACTTATCGTCTGCAAAGCTATGTCGCGTGCTGCGGTATGCGGAGACACTAAAAGCACCATAGTAGAACACAGATGATGCTTCTGAGTTGATGTAATAGCCAGTAAGAAGTAGTACAATTCAAGTTTTAGGTATCGATTATTGACTTTTTTGCTGGCTTTGGGGCCTTGGACATGAGCTAGGACCTTAGGATTCTGCATGAAAGGAGGACTAGCAGCCGAGCTGCATGGGAGAATGTGAAAAGTGTTCATATGTAGTAAAAACCTGAGAAATCCGTCCGTATTCGTCATTTGTTATCGAATCGACTTAAAGCCAGATCGTCACATTGGCCGGTCTTCTCTCTGAAACGGTTGTACTTATCGTCTGCAAAGCTATGTCGCGTGCTGCGGTGTGCGGAGACACTAAAAGCACCATAGTAGAACACAGATGAAGCTTCTAAGTTGATGTAATAGCCAGTAAGAAGTAGTAAAATTCAAGTTTTAGTTATAGATTATTGATTTTATACCCTTCTTTGGTGCCTTGCATATGAGCTAGGAACTTAAGATTTTGCATGAAAGGAGGACTAAAAGCCGAGTTGCATTGTAGAATGTGAAAAGTGTTCATATGTAGTGAAAACCTGAGAAATCCGTCCGTTTCCGTCATTTGTTATCGAATCGACTTAAAGCCAGATCGTCACATTGGCCGCTCTTCTCTCTGAAACGGTTGTACTTATCGTCTGCAAAGCTATGACGCGTGCTGCGGTATGTGGAGACACTAAAAGCACCATAGTGGAACACAGATGAAGCTTCTAAGTTGATGTAATTGCCAGTAAGAAGTAGTACAATTCAAGTTTTAGGTATCGATTATTGACTTTTTAGCTGGCTTTGGTGCCTTGGACATGAGCTAGGACCTTAAGATTCTGCATGAAAAGAGGACTAGCAGCCGAGTTGCACGGGAGAATGTGAAAAGTGTTCATATGTAGTAAAAACCTGAGAAATCCGTTCGTTTCGTCATTTGTTATCGAATCGACTTAAAACCAGATCGTCACATTGGCCGCTCTTCTCTCTGAAACGGTTGTACTTATCGTGTGCAAAGCTATATCGCGTGCTGCGGTATGCGGAGACCCTAAAAGCACCATAAAAGAACACAGATGAAGCTTCTAAGTTGATGTAATAGAAAGTAAGAAGTAGTGCAATTCAAGTTTTAGGTATCGATTATTGACTTTTTAGCTGGCTTTGGTGCCTTGGACATGAGCTAGGACCTTAGGATTCTGCATGAAAGGAGGACTAGCAGCCGAGTTGCATGGGAGAATGTGAAAAGTGTTCATATGTACTAAAAACCTGAGAAATCCGTCCGTTTTCGTCATTTGTTGTCGAATCGACTTAAAGCTAGGTCGTCACATTGGCCGCTCTTCTCTCTGAAACAGTTCTACTTATCGTCTGCAAAGCTGTGTCGCGTGCTGCGGTATGTGGCGATACTAATAGCACCATAGTAGAATACAGATGAAGCTTCTAAGTTGTTGTAATAGCCAGTAAGAAGTAGTACAATTCAAGTTTTAGGTATCGATTATTGACTTTTTTGCTGGCTTTGGTGCCTTGGACATGAGCTAGGACCTTGAGATTCTGCATGAAAGGAGGACTAGCAGCCGAGTCTCATGGGAGAATGTGAAAAGTGTTCATATGTAGTAAAAACCTGAGAAATCCGTCCGTTTTCGTCATTTGTTATCGAATCGACTTAAAGCCAGATCGTCACATTGGCCGCTCTTCTCTCTCAGACGGTTGTACTTATCGTCTGCAAAGCTATGTCGCGTGCTGCGGTGTGCGGAGACACTAAAAGCACCATAGTAGAACACAGATGACGCTTCTAAGTTGATGTAATAGCCAGTAAGAAGTAGTACAATTAGAGTTTTAGTTATAGATTATTGATTTTATACCCTTCTTTGGTGCCTTGCATATGAGCTAGGAACTTAAGATTTTGTATGAAAGGAGGACTAGCAGCCGAGTTGCATGGTAGAATGTGAAAAGTGTTCATATGTAGTAAAAACCTGAGAAATCCGTCCGTTTCCGTCATTTGTTTTCGAATCGACTTAAAGCCAGATCGTCACATTGGCCGCTCTTCTCCCTGAAACGGTTGTACTTATCGTCTGCAAAGCTATGACGCGTGCTGCGGTATGTGGAGACACTAAAAGCACCATAGTAGAACACAGATGAAGCTTCTAAGTTGATGTAATTGCCAGTAAGAAGTAGTACAATTCAAGTTTTAGGTATCGATTATTGACTTTTTAGCTGGCTTTGGTGCCTTGGACATGAGCTAGGACCTTAAGATTCTGCATGAAAAGAGGACTAGCAGCCGAGTTGCACAGGGGAATGTGAAAAGTGTTCATATGTAGTAAAAACCTGAGAAATCCGTCCGTTTTCGTCATTTGTTATCGAATCGACTTAAAGCCAGGTCGTCACATTGGCCGCTCTTCTCTCTGAAACGGTTGTACTTATCGTCTGCAAAGCTATGTCGCGTGCTGTGGTATGTGGGGACAGTAAAAGCACCATAGTAGAACACAGATGAAGCTTCTAAGTTGTTGTAGTAGCCAGTAAGAAGTAGTACAATTCAAGTTTTAGGTATATCGATTATTGACTTTTTAGCTGGCTTTGGTGCCTTGGACATGAGCTAGGACCTTAAGATTCTGCATGAAAGGCGGACTAGCAGCCGAGTTGCATGGGAGAATGTGAAAAGTGTTCATATGTAGTAAAAACCTGAAAATTCCGTCCGTTTTCGTCATTTGTTATCGAATCGACTTAAAGCCAGATCGTCACATTGGCCGCTCTTCTCTCTGAAACGGTTGTACTTATCGTCTGCAAAGCTATGTCGCTTGCTGCGGTATGTGGTGACACTAAAAGCACCATAGTAGAACATAGATGAAGCATCGAAGTTGATGTAATAGCCAGTAAGAAGTAGTACAATTCAAGTTTTAGGTATCGATTATTGACTTTTTAGTTGTCTTTAGTGCCTTAGACATGAGCTAGGACCTTAAGATTCTGCATGAAAGGAGGACTAGCAGCCGAGTTGCATGGGAGAATGTGAAAAGTGTTCATATGTAGTAAAAACCTGAGAAATCCGTCCGTTTTCGTCATTTGTTATCGAATCGACTTAAAGCTAGGTCGTCACATTGGCCGCTCTTCTCTCTGAGACGGTTGTACTTATCGTCTGCAAAGCTATGTCGCGTGCTGCGGTATGTGGCGACACTAATAGCTCCATAGTAGAATACAGATGAAGCTTCTAAGTTGTTGTAATAGCCAGTAAGAAGTAGTACAATTCAAGTTTTAGGTATCGATTATTGACCTCTTAGTTGTCCTTAGTGCCTTAGACATGAGTTAGGACCTTGAGATTCTGCATGAAAGGAGGACTAGCAGCCGAGTTGCATGGGAGAATGTGAAAAGTGTTCATATGTAGTAAAAGCCTGAGAAATCCGTCCGTTTTCGTCATTTGTTATCGAATCGACTTAAAGCTAGGTCGTCACATTGGCCGCTCTTCTCTCTGAAACGGTTGTACTTATCGACTGCAAAGCTATGACGCGTGCTGCGGTGTGCGGAGACACTAAAAGCACCATAGTAGAACACAGATGAAGCTTCTGAGTTGATGTAATAGCCAGTAAGAAGTAGTACAATTCAAGTTTTAGGTATCGATTATTGACTTTTTTGCTGGCTTTGGTGCATTGGACATGAGCTAGGACCTTAAGATTTTGCATGAAAGGAGGAGTAGCTGCCGAGTTGCACAGGAGAATGTGAAAAGTGTTCATATGTAGTAAAAACCTGAGAAATCCGTCCGTTTTCGTCACGTGTTATCTAATCGACTAAAAACCAGTTCGTCACATTGGCCGCTCTTCTCTCTGAAAAGTTTGTATTTATCGTCTGCAAAGCTATATCGCGTGCTGTGGTATGCAGGTATCGATTATTGACTTTTTAGCTGGCTTTGGTGCCTTGGACATGAGCTAGGAACTTAAGATTCTGCATGAAAGGAGGACTAACAGCCGCGTTGCTCGGGAGAATGTGAAAAGTGTTCATATGTAGTAAAAACCTGAGAAATCCGTCCGTTTTCGTCATTTGTTATCGAATCGACTTAAAGCCAGATCGTCACATTGGCCGCTCTTCTCTCTGAACCGGTTGTACTTATCGTCTACAAAGCTATGTCGCTTGCTGCGGTATGTGGAGACACTAAAAGCACCATAGTAGAACACAGATGAAGCTTCGAAGTTGATGTAATAGCCAGTAAGAAGTAGTACAATTCAAGTTTTAGGTATCGATTATTGACTTTTTAGTTGTCTTTAGTGCCTTAGACATGAGCTAGGACCTTAAGATTCTGCATGAAAGGAGGACTAGCAGCAGAGTTGCATGGGAGAATGTGAAAAGTGTTCATATGTAATAAAAACCTGAGAAATCCGTCCGTTTTCGTCATTTGTTATCGAATCGACTTAAAGCTAGGACGCCACATTGGCCGCTTTTCTCTCTGAAATAGTTGTACTTATCGTCTGCAAAGCTATGTCGCGTGCTGCGGTATGTGGCGACACTAATAGCACCATAGTAGAATACAGATGAAGCTTCTAAGTTGTTGTAATAGCCAGTAAGAAGTAGTACAATTCAAGTTTTAGGTATCGATTATTGACTTTTTTGCTGGCTTTGGTGCCTTGGACATGAGCTAGGACCTTGAGATTCTGCATGAAAGGAGGACTAGCAGCCGAGTTGCATGGGAGAATGTGAAAAGTGTTCATATGTAGTAAAAACCTGAGAAATCCGTCCGTTTTCGTCATTTGTTATCGAATCGACTTAAAGCCAGATCGTCACATTGGCCGCTCTTCTCTCTCAGACGGTTGTACTTATCGTCTGCAAAGCTATGTCGCGTGCTGCGGTGTGCGGAGACACTAAAAGCACCATAGTAGAACACAGATGACGCTTCTAAGTTGATGTAATAGCCAGTAAGAAGTAGTACAATTAGAGTTTTAGTTATAGATTATTGATTTTATACCCTTCTTTGGTGCCTTGCATATGAGCTAGGAACTTAAGATTTTGTATGAAAGGAGGACTAGCAGCCGAGTTGCACGGGAGAATGTGAAAAGTGTTCATATGTAGTAAAAACCTGAGAAATCCGTTCGTTTCGTCATTTGTTATCGAATCGACTTAAACCCAGATCGTCACATTGGCCGCTCTTCTCTCTGAAACGGTTGTACTTATCGTCTGCAAAGCTATGTCGCGTGCTGCGGTATGCGGAGACACTAAAAGCACCATAGTAGAACACAGATGATGCTTCTGAGTTGATGTAATAGCCAGTAAGAAGTAGTACAATTCAAGTTTTAGGTATCGATTATTGACTTTTTTGCTGGCTTTGGTGCCTTGGACATGAGCTAGGACCTTAGGATTCTGCATGAAAGGAGGACTAGCAGCCGAGCTGCATGGGAGAATGTGAAAAGTGTTCATATGTAGTAAAAACCTGAGAAATCCGTCCGTATTCGTCATTTGTTGTCGAATCGACTTAAAGCCAGATCGTCACATTGGCCGGTCTTCTCTCTGAAACGGTTGTACTTATCGTCTGCAAAGCTATGTCGCGTGCTGCGGTGTGCGGAGACACTAAAAGCACCATAGTAGAACACAGATGAAGCTTCTAAGTTGATGTAATAGCCAGTAAGAAGTAGTAAAATTCAAGTTTTAGTTATAGATTATTGATTTTATACCCTTCTTTGGTGCCTTGCATATGAGCTAGGAACTTAAGATTTTGCATGAAAGGAGGGGACTAACAGCCGAGTTGCTTGTAGAATGTGAAAAGTGTTCATATGTAGTGAAAACCTGAAGAAATCCGTCCGTTTTCCGTCATTTGTTATCGAATCGACTTAAAGCCAGATCGTCACATTGGCCGCCTCTTCTCTCTGAAACGGTTGTACTTATCGTCTGCAAAGCTATGACGCGTGCTGCGGTATGTGGAGACACTAAAAGCACCATAGTGGAACACAGATGAAGCTTCTAAGTTGATGTAATAAGCCAGTAAGAAGTAGTACAATTCAAGTTTTACGTATCGATTATTGACTTTTTTTACTGGCTTTGGTGCCTTGACCATGAGCTAGGACCTTAGGATTCTGCATTGACAGGAGGACTAGCAGCCGAGTTGCATGGGAGAATGTGAAAGTGTTCATATGTAGTAAAAACCTGAGAAATCCGTCCGTTTTCGTCATTTGTTATCGAATCGACTTAAGACAGATCGTCACATTGGCCGCTCTTCTCTCTGAAACGGTTGTACTATCGTCTGCAAAGGTATGTCACGTGCTGCGGGTTTGCAAAGACACTAAAAGCACCATAGTAGAACACAGATGATGCTTCTAAGTTGATGTAATAGGCGGTAAGAAATAGTACAATTCAAGTTTTAGGTATCGATTATTGACTTTTTAGGCTGGCTTTTGTGCCTTGGACATGAGCTAGGACCTTACGATTCTGCACGAAAGGAGGACTAGCAGCTGAGTTGCATGGGAGAATGTGAAAAGTGTTCATATGTAGTAAAAACCTGAGAATTCCGTCCGTTTTCGTCATTTGTTATCGAATCGACTTAAAGCCAGATCGTCACATTGGCCGCTCTTCTCTCTGAAACGGTTGTACTTATCGTCTGCAAAGCTATGTCGCTTGCTGCGGTATGTGGTGACACTAAAAGCACCATAGTAGAACATAGATGAAGCTTCGAAGTTGATGTAATAGCCAGTAAGAAGTAGTACAATTCAAGTTTTAGGTATCGATTATTGACTTTTTAGTTGTCTTTAGTGCCTTAAGCATGAGCTAGGACCTTAAGATTCTGCATGAAAGGAGGACTAGCAGCCGAGTTGCATGGGAGAATGTGAAAAGTGTTCATATGTAGTAAAAACCTGAGAAATCCATCCGTTTTCGTCATTTGTTATCGAATCGACTTAAAGCTAGGTCTTCACATTGGCCGCTCTTCTCTCTGAAACGGTTGTACTTATCGTCTGCAAAGCTATGACGCGTGCTGCGGTATGTGGAGACACTAAAAGCACCATAGTAGAACACAGATGAAGCTTCTAAGTTGATGTAATTGCCAGTAAGACGTAGTACAATTCAAGTTTTACGTATCGATTATTGACTTTTTAGCTGGCTTTGGTGCCTTGGACATGAGCTAGGACCTTAAGATTCTGCATGAAAAGAGGACTAGCAGCCGAGTTGCACAGGGGAATGTGAAAAGTGTTCATATGTAGTAAAAACCTGAGAAATCCGTCCGTTTTCGTCATTTGTTATCGAATCGACTTAAAGCCAGGTCGTCACATTGGCCGCTCTTCTCTTTGAAACGGTTGTACTTATCGTCTGCAAAGCTATGTCGCGTGCTGCGGTATGTGGGGACAGTAAAAGCACCATAGTAGACCACAGATGAAGCTTCTAAGTTGTTGTAGTAGCCAGTAAGAAGTAGTACAATTCAAGTTTTAGGTATATCGATTATTGACTTTTTAGCTGGCTTTGGTGCCTTGGACATGAGCTAGGACCTTAAGATTCTGCATGAAAGGAGGACTAGCAGCCGAGTTGCATGGGAGAATGGGAAAAGTGTTCATATGTAGTAAAAATCTGAGAATTCCGTCCGTTTTTGTCATTTGTTATCGAATCGACTTAAAGCCAGATCGTCACATTGGCCGCTCTTCTCTCTGAAACGGTTGTGCTTATCGTCTGCAAAGCTATGTCGCGTGCTGCGGTTTGCAAAGACACTAAAAGCACCATAGTAGAACACAGATGATGCTTCTAAGTTGATGTAATAGCCAGTAAGAAGTAGTACAATTCAAGTTTTAGGTATCGATTATTGACTTTTCAGCTGGCTTTGGTGCCTTGTACATGAGCTAGGACCTTAAGATTTTGCATGAAAGGAGGAGTAGCTGCCGAGTTGCACAGGAGAATGTGAAAAGTGTTCATATGTAGTAAAAATCTGAGAAATCCGTCCGTTTTCGTCACGTGTTATCGAATCGACTAAAAACCAGTTCGTCACATTGGCCGCTCTTCTCTCTGAAAAGTTTGTATTTATCGTCTGCAAAGCTATGTCGCGTGCTGTGGTATGCAGGTATCGATTATTGACTTTTTAGCTGGCTTTGGTGCCTTGGACATGAGCTAAGAACTTAAGTTTCTGCATGAAAGGAGGACTAACAGCCGCGTTGCTCGGGAGAATGTGAAAAGTGTTCATATGTAGTAAAAACCTGCGAAATCCGTCCGTTTTCGTCATTTGTTATCGAATCGACTTAAAGCCTGATCGCCACATTGGCCGCTCTTCTGTCTGAAACAATTGTACTTATCGTCTGCAAAGCTATGTCGCGTGCTGCGTTATGCGGAGACACTAAAAGCACCACAGTAGAACACAGATGAAGCTTCTAAGTTGATGTAATAGCCAGTAAGAAGTAGTACAATTCAAGTTGTAGTATCGATTATTGACTTTTTAGCTTGCTTTGGTGCCTTGGACATGAGCTAGGACCTTAAGATTCTGCCTGAAAGGAGGACTTGCAGCCGAGTTGCAAGGGAGAATGTGAAAAGTGTTCATAAGTAGTAAAATCCTGAGAATTCCGTCCGTTTTCGTCTTCTCTCTGAAACGGTTGTACTTATCGTCTGCAAAGCTATGTCGCGTGCTGCGGTATGCGGAGACACTAAAAGCACCATAGTAGAACACAGATGAAGATTCTAAGTTGATGTAATAGCTAGTAAGAAGTAGTACAGTTCAAGTTTTAGGTATCGATTATTGACTTTTTAGCTGGCTTTGGTGCCTTGGACGTGAGCTAAGAACTTAAGTTTCTGCATGAAAGGAGGACTAACAGCCGCGTTGCTCGGGAGAATGTGAAAAGTGTTCATATGTAGTAAAAACCTGCGAAATCCGTCCGTTTTCGTCATTTGTTATCGAATCGACTTAAAGCCTGATCGCCACATTGGCCGCTCTTCTGTCTGAAACAATTGTACTTATCGTCAGCAAAGCTATGTCGCGTGCTGCGTTATGCGGAGACACTAAAAGCACCACAGTAGAACACAGATGAAGCTTCTAAGTTGATGTAGTAGCCAGTAAGAAGTAGTACAATTCAAGTTGTAGTATCGATTATTGACTTTTTAGCTTGCTTTGGTGCCTTGGACATGAGCTAGGACCTTAAGATTCTGCATGAAAGGAGGACTAGCAGCCGCGTTGCAAGGGAGTATGTGAAAAGTGTTCATATGTAGTAAAAACCTAAGAAATCCGTCCGTTTTCGTCTTTTGTTATCGAATCGACTTAAAGGCAGATCGTCACATAGGCCGCTCTTCTCTCTGAAACGGTTGTACTTATCGTCTGCAAAGCTATGTCGCGTGATGCGGTATGCGGAGACACTAAAAGCACCATAGTAGAACACAGATGAAGCTTCTCAGTTGATGTAATAGCCAGTAAGAAGTAGTACAGTTCAAGTTTTAGGTATCGATTATTGACTTTTTAGCTGGCTTTGGTGCCTTGGACATGATCTAGGACCTTAAGATTCTGCATGAAAGGAGGACTGGCAGCCAAGTTGCACGGGAGAATGTGAAAAGTGTTCATATATAGTAAAAACCTAAAAAAAATCCGTTCGTTTTCATCATTTGTTATCGAATCGACTTAAAGCCACATCGTCACATTGGCCGCACTTCAGTCTAAAACGGTTACATTTATCGTCTGCAAAGCTATGTCGCGTGCTGCGGTATGCGGAGACACTAAAAGCACCATAGTAGAACACAGATGATGCTTCTAAGTTGATGTAATAGCCAGTAAGAAGTAGTACAATTCAAGTTTTAGTTATCGATTATTGACTTTTTAACCTTCTTTGGTGCCCTGGACATGAGGAATGACCTTAAGATTTTGCATGAAAGGAGGATTAGCAGCCGCGTTGCAAGGGAGAATGTGAAAAGTGTTCATAATTAGTAAAATCCTGAGAATTCCGTCCGTTTTCGTCATTTGTTATCGAATCGACTTAAAGCCAGATCGTCACATTGGCCGCTCTTCTCTCTGAAACGGTTGTACTTATCGTCTGCAAAGCTATGACGCGTGCTGCGGTATGCGGAGACACTAAAAGCACCGTAGTAGAACACAGATGAAGCTTCTAAGTTGATGTAGTAGCCAGTAAGAAGTAGTACAATTCATGTTTTAGTAATCGATTATTGACTTTTTAGCTGGCTTTGGTGCCTTGGACATGAGCTAGGACCTTAAGTTTCTGCATGAAAGGAGGACTAGCAGCCGAGTTGCACGGAAGAATGTGAAAAGAGTTCATATGTAGTAAAAACCTGAGAAATCCGTTCGTTTTATCATTTGTTATTGAATCGACTTAAAGCCAGATCGTCACATTGGCCGCTCTTCTCTCTGAAATGGTTGTACTTATCGACTGCAAAGCTATGTCGCGTGCTGCAGTATGCGGAGACACTAAAAGCACCATAGTAGAACACAGATGAAGCTTCTAAGTTGATGTAATAGCCAGTAAGAAGTAGTACAGTTCAAGTTTTAGGTATCGTTTTATGACTTTCTAGCTGTCTTTGGTACCTTGGACATAAGTTAGGACCTTAAGATTCTGCATGAATTGAGGACTAGCAGCCGAGATGCTTGGGAAATGTGAAAAGTGTTCATATGTAGTAAAAGCCTGAGAAATCCGTCCTTTTTCGTCATTTGTTATCGAATTGACTTAAAGCCAGATCGTCACATTGGCCGCTCTACTCTCTGAAACGGTTGTGCTTATCGTCTGCAAAGCTATGTCGCGTGCTGCGGTATGCGGAGACCCTAAAAGCACCATAATAGAACACAGATGAAGCTTCTAAGTTGATGTAATAGAAAGTAAGAAGTAGTGCAATTCAAGTTTTAGGTATCGATTATTAACTTTTTAGCTGGCTTTGGTGCCTTTGACATGAGCTAGGACCTTAAGATTCTGCACGAAAGGAGGACTAGCAGCTGAGTTGCATGGGAGAATGTGAAAAGTGTTCATATGTAGTAAAAACCTGATAATTCCGTCCGTTTTCGTCATTTGTTATCGAATCGACTTAAAGCCAGATCGTCACATTGGCCGCTCTTCTTTCTGAAACGGTTGTACTTATCGTCTGCAAAGCTATGTCGCGTGCTGAGGTATACGGAGACACTAAAAGCACCATAGTAGAACACAGATGAAGCTTCTAAGTTGATGTAATAGCCAGTAAGAAGTAGTATAATTCAAGTTTTAGGTATCGATTATTGACTTTTTATCTGGCTTTTGTGCCTTGGACATAAGCTAGGACATTTAGATTCAGCATGAAAGGAGGAGTAGCAGCCGAGTTGCACGGGAGAATGTGAAAAGTGTTCATATGTAGTAAAAACCTGAGAAATCCGTTCGTTTTCATAATTTGTTATTGAATCGACTTAAAGCCAGATCGTCACATTGGCCGCTCTTCTCTCTGAAATGGTTGTACTTATCGACTGCAAATTTATGTCGCGTGCTGCAGTATGCGGAGACACTAAAAGCACCATAGTAGAACACAGATGAAGCTTCTAAGTTGATGTAATAGCCAGTAAGAAGTAGTACAGTTCAAGTTTTAGGTATCGTTTTATGACTTTTTAGCTGCCTTTGGTACCTTGGACATAAGCTAGGACCTTAAGATTTTGCATGAATTGAGGACTAGCTGCCGAGATGCTTGGGAAATGTGAAAAGTGTTCATATGTAGTAAAAACCTGAGAAATCCGTCCGTATTCGTCATTTGTTATCGAATCGACTTAAAGCCACATCGTCACATTGGCCGCTCTTCTCTCTGAAACGGTTGTACTTATCGTCTGCAAAGCTATGACGCGTGCTGCGGTATGCGGAGACACTAAAAGCACCGTAGTAGAACACAGATGAAGCTTCTAAGTTGATGTAGTAGCCAGTAAGAAGTAGTACAATTCATGTTTTAGTAATCGATTATTGACTTTTTAGCTGGCTTTGGTGCCTTGGACATGAGCTAGGACCTTAAGTTTCTGCATGAAAGGAGGACTAGCAGCCGAGTTGCACGGAAGAATGTGAAAAGAGTTCATATGTAGTAAAAACCTGAGAAATCCGTCCGTTTTCGTCGTTTGTTATCGAATCGACTTAAAGCCAGATCGTCACATTAGCCGCTCTTCTCTCTGAAACGGTTGTACTTATCGTCTGCAAAGCTATGTCGCATGCTGCGATATGCGGAGACACTAAAAGCACCATAGTAGAACATAGATGAAGCTTCTAAGTTGATGTAAAAGCCAGTAAGAAGAAGTACAATTCAAGTTTTAGTTATGGATTATTGACTTTTTTACCATTCTTTGGTGCCTTGGCGATGAACTAGGACCATACGACTTTGCATGAAGGGAGGACTAGTAGCCGTGTTGCACGGGAGACTGTGGAAAGTGATCATATATAGTAAAAACCTGAGAAATGCGTCCGTTTTCGTCATTTGTTATTGAATCGACTTAATGCCAGATCGTCACATTGGCCGCTCTTTTCTCTGAAACTGTTACATTTATCGTCTGCAAAGCTATGTCGCGTGCTGCCACATTAGGAGACACAAAAAGCACCATAGTAGAACACAGAAGAAGCTTCTAAGTTGATGTAATAGAAAGTAAGAAGTAGTGCAATTCAAGTTTTAGGTATCGATTATTGACTTTTTAGCTGGCTTTGGTGCCTTTGACATGAGCTAGGACCTTAAGATTCTGCACGAAAGGAGGACTAGCAGCTGAGTTGCATGAGAGAATGTGAAAAGTGTTCATATGTAGTAAAAACCTGAGAAATTCGTCCGTTTTCGTCATTTGTTATCGAATCGACTTGAAGCCAGATCCTCACATTGGCCGCACTTCAGTCTGAAACGGTTACATTTATCGTCTGCAAGCTATGTCGCGTGCTGCGGTATGCGGAGAGACTAAAAGCACCATAGTAGAACATAGATGAAGCTTCTTAGTCGATGAAATAGCCAGTAAGAAGTAGTACAATTCAAGTTTTAGGTAACGATTATTGAGTTTTTAGCCGGCTTTGGTGCCTTGGCGATGAACTAGGACCATACGACTTTGCATGAAGGGAGGACTAGCAGCCGCGTTGCACGGGAGACTGTGGAAAGTGTTCATATATAGTAAAAACCTGAGAAATCCGTCCGTGTTCGTCATTTGTTATCGAATTGACTTAAAGCCAGATCGTCACATTGGCCGCTCTTCTCTCAGAAACGGTTGTACTTATCGTGTGCAAAGCTATGTCGCGTGCTGCGGTATGCGGAGACCCTAAAAGCACCATAATAGAACACAGATGAAGCTTCTAAGGTGATGTAATAGCCAGCAAGAGGTAGTGCAATTCAAGTTTTAGGTATCGATTATTGACTTTTTAGCTGGATTTGGTGCCTTTGACATGAGCTAGGACATTAAGATTCTGCACGAAAGGAGGACTAGCAGCTGAGTTGCATGGGCGAATGTGTAAAGTGTTCATATGTAGTAAAAACCTGAGAATTCCGTCCGTTTTCGTCATTTGTTATCGAATCGACTTAAAGCCAGATCGTCACATTGGCCGCTCTTCGCTCTGAAACGGTTGTAATTATCGTCTGCAAAGCTATGTCGCGTGATGCGGTATGCGGAGACACTAAAAGCACCATAGTAGAACACAGATGAAGCTTCTAAGTTGATGTAATAGCCAGTAAGAAGTAGTACAGTTCAAGTTTTAGGTATCGTTTATTGACTTTTTACCTTAAATGAAACAATAAGTTTACTGTTACCAGTCACTGTTTATTTGTTTTCACGACGCAGGATTTTGTCTTCTAAGTTACTTATCGTTTCCAAGGTTTAAACCGCCATCATCAGGTGGATATACATCAGTTAATATGGCATTTGTGTGTTTGTGTTGTGTTACGATTTCTTTGGAGGAAGTTGTGACACTGTCTAGTGGAGAAAACAAAACAGTGTTTCAGAACTTGGTCTGTTTTGACAAAAATTGAACTTGTATCTAGCAGTAAATATACATTAAGTAAGATAAAGTACCTCCAGTGGTCACAGGATACTTTCACAGTCGTAACACATCACATGAACACTATCATATTGCATAAACGAATATGGCGTCGTAATCTATTAGGTGCATGGATCGTACAGCAAAAGAGAAAACGTTCTCACAAAGTAAATAGAATATGCGTCCTAACAACTTCTTACCCTTCTTTGGTGCCTTGGACATGAGCTAGGAACTTAATTTTTTGCATGAAAGGACGATTAGCAGCCGCGTTGCACTGGAGAATGTGAAAAGTATTCATATGTAGTAAAAACCTGAGAAATCCGTCCGTTTTCTTCATTTGTTATCGAATCGACTTAAAGCCAGATCTTTACATTGGCCGCTCGAACCTCTGAAACGGTTGTACTTATCGTCTGCAAAGCTATGTCGCGTGCTGCGGTATACGGAGACACTAAAAGCACCATAGTAGAACACAGATGAAGCTTCTAAGTTGATGTAATAGCAAGTAAGAAGTAGTACAATTCAAGTTTTATTTATCGATTATAGACTTTTTACCCTTCTTTGTTGCCTTCGACATGAGCTATGAAATTAAGGTTTTGCATGAAAGGAGGATTAGCAGCCGCGTTGCACGGGAGAATGTGAAAAGTGTTCATATGTAGTAAAAACCTGAGAAATCCGTCCGTTTTCGTCATTTGTTATCCAATCGACTTGAAGCCAGATCGTCACATTGGCCGCACTTCAGTCTGAAACGGTTACATTTATCGTCTGCAAAGCTATGTCGCATGCTGCGGTATGCGGAGACACTAAAAGCCCCATAGTAGAACATAGATGAAGCTTCTAAGTTGATGTAATAGCCAGTAAGAAGAAGTACAATTCAAGTTTTAGTTATGGATTATTGACTTTTTTACCATTCTTTGGTGCCTTGGACATGAGCTAGGAACTTAAGATTTTGCATGAAAGGAGGACTAGCAGCCGCGTTGCCCGGGAGAAAGTGAAAAGTGTTCATATGTAGTAAAAACCTGAGAAATCCGCCCGTCTTCGTCATTTGTTATCGAATCGACTTGAAGCCAGATCGTCACATTGGCCGCACTTCAGTCTGAAACGGTTACATTTATCGTCTGCAAAGCTATGTCGCGTGCTGCGGTATGCGGAGACACTAAAAGCACCATAGTAGAATACAGATGAAGCTTCTAAGTGGATGTAATAGCCAGTAAGAAGTAGTACAATTCAAGTTTTAGTTATGGATTATTGAATTTTTAGCTGGCTTTGGTGCCTTGGACATGATCTAGGACCTTAACATTTTGCATGAAAAGAGGACCAGCAGCCGAGATGCACGGGAGATTGTGAAAAGTGTTCATATGTAGTAGAAACCTGAAAAATCCGTCCGTTTTCGTCATTTGTTATCGAATCGACTTAAAGCCAGATCGTCACATTGTCCACTCTTCTCTCTGAAACGGTTGTACTTATCGTCTGCAAAGCTATGTCGCGTGCTGCGGTATGCGGAGACACTAAAAGCACCATAGTAGAACACAGATGAAGCTTCTAAGAAGGTGTAATAGCCAGTAAGAAGTAGTACAATTCTAGTTTTAAGTTTCGATTATTTACTTTTTACCCTTCTTTGGTGCCTTGGACATGAGCTAGGAACTTAAGATTTTGCATGAAAGGAGGACTAGCAGCCGCGTTCCACGGGAGAATGTGAAAAGTGTTCATATGGACTAAAAACCTGAGAAATCCGTCTGTTTTCGTCATTTTTTATCGAATCGACTTAAAGCCATATCGTCACATTGGCCGCTCGAACCTCTGAAACGGTTGTACTTATCGTCTGCAAAGCTGTGTCGCGTGCTGCGGTATGCGAGACACTAAAAGCACCATAGCAGAACATAGATGAAGCTTCTAAGTTGATGAAATAGCCAGTAAGGAGTAGTACAAGTCAAGTTTTAGTTATGGATTATTGACTTTTTACCCTTCCTTGGTGCCTTAAGCATGCGCTACGAACTAAAGATTTGGCATGAAAGGAGGACTAGCAGCCGCGTTGCCCGGGAGAATGTGAAAAGTGTTCATATGTTGTAAATACCTGAGAAATCCGTCCATGTTCGTCATTTGTTATCGCATCGACTTAAAGCCAGATCGACACATTGGCCGCTCTTCCCTCTGAAACGGTTGTACTTATCGTCTGCAAAGCTACGTCGCGTGCTGCGGTATGCGGAAACACTAAAAGCACCATAGTAGAACATAGATGAAGCTTCTAAGTTGATGAAATAGCCAGTAAGGAGTAGTACAAGTCAAGTTTTAGTTATGGATTATTGACTTTTTACCCTTACTTGGTGCCTTGGACATGAGCTAGGAACTTATGATTTTGCATGATAGGAGGACTAGCAGCCGCGTTCCACGGGAGAATGTGAGAAGTGTTTATATGTAGCAAAAACCTGAGAAATCCGTCCGTTTTCGTCATTTGTTATCGAATCGACTTGAAGCCAGATCGTCACATTGGCCGCACTTCAGTCTGAAACGGTTACATTTATCGTCTTAAAGCTATGTCGCATGCTGCGGTATGCGGAGACACTAAAAGCACCATAGTAGAACATAGATGAAGCTTCTAAGTTGATGTAATAGCCAGTAAGAAGAAGTACAATTCAAGTTTTAGTTATGGATTATTTACTTTTTTACCATTCTTTGGTGCCTTGGACATGAGCTAGGAACTTAAGATTTTGCATGAAAGGTGGACTAGCAGCCGCGTTGCCCGGGAGAAAGTGAAAAGTGTTCATATGTGGTAAAAACCTGAGAAAACCGCCCGTCTTCGTCATTTGTTATCGAATCGACTTAAAGCCTGATCGCCACATTGGCCGCACTTCAGTCTGAAACGGTTACATTTATCGTCTGCAAAGCTATGTCGCGTGCTGCGGTATGCGGAGACACTAAAAGCACCATAGTAGAACATAGATGAAGCTTCTAAGTTGATGTAATAGCCAGTAAGAAGTAGTACAATTCAAGTTTTAGGTATCGATTGTTGACTTTTTACCCTTCTTTGTTGCCTTGGACATGAGCTAGGAATTTATGATTTTGCATAATAGGACTAGCAGCCGCGTTCCACGGGAGAATGTGAGAAGTGTTCATATGTAGTAAAAACCTGAGAAATCCGTCCGTGTTCGTCATTTGTTATCGAATCGACTTAAAGCCAGGTCGTCACATTGGCCGCTCTTCCTTCTGAAACGGTTGTACTTATCGTCTGCAAAGCTATGTCGCGTGCTGCGATGTGCGGAAACACTAAAAGCACCATAGTAGAACACAGATGAAGCTTCTAAGTTGATGAAATAGCCAGTAAGGAGTTGTACAAGTCAAGTTTTAGTTATGGATTATTGACTTTTTATCCTTCCTTGGTTCCTTGGACGTGAGCTAGGAACTTATGATTTTGCATGATAGGAGGACTAGCAGCCGCGTTCCACGGGAGAATGTGAGATGTGTTCATATGTAGCAAAAACCTGAGAAATCCGTCCGTTTTCGTCATTTGTTATCGAATCGACTTGAAGCCAGATCGTCACATTGGACGCACTTCAGTCTGAAACGGTTACATTTATCGTCTTCAAAGCTATGTCGCATGCTGCGGTATGCGGAGACACTAAAAGCACCATAGCAGAACATAGATGAAGCTTCTAAGTTGATGTAATAGCCAGTAAGAAGTAGTACAATTCAAGTTTTAGTTATGGATTATTGACTTTTTTACCAATCTTTGGTGCCTTGGACATGAGCTGGGAACTTAAGATTTTGCATGAAAGGAGGACTAGCAGCCGCGTTGCACGGGAGAATGTGTAAAGTGTTCATATGTAGTAAAAACCTGAGAAATCGGGCCGTGTTCTTAATTTGTTATCGAATCGACTTAAAGCCATATCGTCACATTGGCCGCTCTTCTCTCTGAAATGGTTGTACTTATCGTCTGCAAAGCTATGTCGCGTGCTGCGGTATGCGGAGACACTAAAAGCACCATAGTAGGACACAGATGAAGCTTCTAAGAAGGTGTAATAGCCAGTAAGAAGTAGTACGATTGAAGTTTCAGGTATCGGTTATTGACTTTTTACCCTTCTTTGGTGCCTTGGACATGAGCTAGGAACTTAATTTTTTGCATGAAAGGAGGACTAGCAGCCGAGTTGCACGGGAGAATGTGAAAACTGTTCATATGTAGTAAAAACCTGAGAAATCCGCCCGTTTTCGTCATTTGTTATCGAATCGACTTAAAGCCAGATCGTCACATTGGCCGCTCTTTTCTCTAAAACGGTTGTACTTATCGTCTGCAATGCTATGTCGCGTGCTGCGGTATGCGGAGACATTAAAAACACTATAGTAGGACACAGATGAACCTTCTAAGTTGATGTAATAGCCAGTAAGAAGTAGTACAATTGAAGTTTTATTTATCGATTATTGACTTTTTAGCTGGCTTAGATGCCTTGGACATTAGCTAGGACCTTAACGTTTTGCATGAAAGGAGGACTAGCAGCCGAGTTGCACGGGAGAATGTGAAAAGTGTTCATATGTAGTAAAAATCTGAGAAATCCGTCCGTGTTCGTCATTTGTTATCGAATCGACTTAAAGCCAGATCTTCACATTGGCCGCTCTTCTCTCTGAAAAAGTTGTACTTATCGTCTGCAAAGCTATGTCGCGTGCTGCGGTATGCGAGACACTAAAAGCACCATAGTAGAACACAGATGAAGCTTCTAAATTGATGTATAGCCAGTAAGAGGTAGTACAATTCAAGATTTAGTTATGGATTATTGACTTTTTACCCTTCCTTGGTGCCTTGGACATGAGCTAGGAACTTAAGATTTGGCATGACAGGAGGACTAGCAGCCGCGTTGCCCGGGAGAATGTGAAAAGTGTTCATATGTAGTAAAAACCTGAGAAATCCGTTCATGTTCGTCATTTGTTATCGCATCGACTTAAAGCCAGATCGTCACATTGGCCGCTCTTCCCTCTGAAACGGTTGTACTTATCGTCTGCAAAGCTATGTCGCGTGCTGCGGTATGCGGAAACACTAAAAGCACCGTAGTAGAACACAGATGAAGCTTCTAAGTTGTCTAAGTTGATGAAATAGCCAGTAAGGGGTGGTACAAGTCAAGTTTTAGTTATGGATTATTGACTTTT